>NW_020799101.1:24723563-24773621 GCF_003259725.1 Athene cunicularia | reverse complement strand
GGGGGGGGAATAATCTACAAGTAAATTTTGACTGACCTTTGCAATCTCAAACTTGCAGGATTTTACCATAGTCCTGTGGAAAATCTCATGTTTTTCAGTACTCACCCAGCCCCAAGATGCTCCAGTGGTCCTCAGAACACACCAGCAGACAGGAACATCAGAACTGGACCTACATACAACTCCTCACCTACTGAACAGGAGGAAACAGGATGGGAAACTACAGGATGTGCTCTGTGGATCTTAGGCAACCAGTGAACCACAACTGAATAGGAGGCGCCACTATGACACAGAGGCTTAGCTTAAAGACTGCACCCTGCTCCCACAGAACCAATGAGCAGCAACCCCTCTGGTTGTGAAGTGAGCTAACTCAGACAAGCAGGTCTGAAACATTGACATTAGGATGTAGGATTGCCACTCCTCACCTTCAGGTAAGAAAAAATCCCACTGTTTTAAAGAAATTTCCGAAGTTTTGACCACACATTTTTGTCCACCGCTAGTTAAGATGTGAATTTGAGCCCTATGGAAGCAGAACATGGACCCTTTTTGCTTCTCAAGGTTTGTGAAGGCAAGGGTAGTGGGTTTCAGAAAGATTATCTCACAGTTCAAACTCGTTAATGAAAGAAATAAATTAACCAAGCTCATTTTTCAGGGAATTCTTGTGTAAACTGGAAATTTTCCAGTCTGTGAGCCCCACACTGTGCTAACCCATAAATCACAGCAAGCAAGTTGTCTGTATAGTGAGAGCAGCCACGTTCAGAGATGGAGGCGGGGGAGAAACCAGCATATGTTCATGGAGTAAAAACCCATAAAAGCAAAACAGGAAGAAAGAATACCTCCCTTGCCCAGCACTGGAACAAAATAAAAGGCTTGGCCTCAGGCACTGGAACATACGCTGTCTGCAAAGAGCCCCCCAAACCAGGGGAAGGCACCTGAAACAGGTCAGCTTTTAATTGAATACAATATTAATTACCGTGTGCACCATTAACGGTTTGTGGGATTTGACTAATTAATGTAATAGTTTCTGAGTCACGCTCATTAAATATGAAAATTACGCCGGTGAAAGGTATCGGTTTCATTATCAATCTTGTATGGACAGGAGAGGGGGTGGGGAGAGGATGCAGTGGAAAGATTCCCACCCTGAGTTACTGTGTTATTAGCTCTCTCCTCTTGGAATTGGTTCAGGTGGGCTGAAGGAAGAGCCAAAACGAAAAGGAAAGTGGCAAGGAGAACAGGAAGCATTGCCTAGTGTCATGAGCTAGTGGCTGTAAGTCAGGACCCAAAAGCTATCCAGCTCAGAATGAACGTACACTTTTGCTTAGTGGACAGAGCTGGCTGTCTGCATCTAGCTCCAACTAGCTGTTGTCAATTCCCACCATAATGCTAGTTTCCTTCACCCCTGGAACAAGCATAATGAGAGAGACTGATGTCACATGGGGTACTTAATTCATTGACATATGTAAGGCACATGGTGGTTCCTTAATGGAGAACTACAGGGGAGGTAATTATCACTGTTAAAAGTCAACTTCAGAGCACAATTACACACTAAGAATATGTTGAGATATACTGCCATGGGACACACCCCACACATGGGGCAAAACTGTTACAGAAGGAACACCAGAGATGTTACACCTCTCATTCCTACCCAGGGCAGTACCAATGTACTCTAAAGGGAAATGCCATCAGTCCTGTATGGGAAGAAGAGTCACCTGCATGCAGGATCTCCAGGGAAAGAAAGTAAAGAGAACAACAGTGCTCCAGTATCCCCTTTTGCCCCACCTTCCACAACAGAGCAAAATGCAGAGGGCACCTTGTAGACTGAAATTTGAGAATAAGTACACAGCTGAGACAGTGGGGAAAAAAAAGAAGAAAGAAAGAAAACCACAAAAAAACAACAAACAACAACCCAAAACTCAAGAGTGAGCTAAAAGTCTAACATCACTTAGGTGGACCATTTTTCCAAGCACCATAGAGGGAGGTAGGACCACCATCCTGTTAACAGCAATGCATAAATGCTTCACAGGGAGCCCTAAAGGACTAGGAGGAGCCGAGATGATGCTAGTCCTATTATTTTTGTAGCAGTCCTCTTGACTGAGCACATATTTGGCACATGCTTTAGGGGTAAAGAGGGGAAAGGGGATGGCATCATGCCAGAGCTGCACACCTCCACATTCATGCTACAGGTATACATCGGCCTGGAAGGCTCAGATACAGAGGCGAGACAGGTGGAGAAAAAGCAAGAGGACAATAGCACACATGCAAAACCCAATAAATAACTCAAATCCCTAATTCTCCTTAAAAGGTAGGGGAAAGAGAAGCAATAAACCTCTAAGAAATAGGAAATCCCATACTCTTTTACTACGTTAGGGCTTTTATCACTTTGTTTAACAAGTAATGGCTTTCTGATTTACTTTTTC
Organism: Athene cunicularia; assembly: GCF_003259725.1. NCBI lineage: Eukaryota > Metazoa > Chordata > Aves > Strigiformes > Strigidae > Athene > Athene cunicularia. The sequence continues at coordinate 24,771,207 of NW_020799101.1, read as the reverse complement.
TTCATAATAGATGCCAGTGCTCTTTCTAAATAGCATCAGCTTGCCAGGAATCTGTGGGTGAGCCTATTGAGAGTTGGTTAGATTGTGTGTACAGTCTGTTCCTCTTTGGACTTATGCACAACCAAGAACGGTTTGCAGGCTCCTGTACTGCATCTAAAGCATTATTCCTTCTCCACTGTACATCTTCGGCCCAGTCACTCACACATAAATGTTCCTTCATACTCCAAGCCTCATTGTCCTGTACTGAGCAAAGGAGGGTGGGTAGCTACAATCAGTTCTCTTTCATATAGGAACTATGAGTACCTATAGGCACTCAGAGTGCCACTCTGAGAAAGATGAAAAATTTTGAGGGTCCAAACTTTTGATTAAGATGATGGTAGGGCTCTTTGCAACCACACTAACAAGGCTGTTTGCTCTCCATAACAAAACAAGTTATCACTCATTTATGGAGTGAGAATAAATTCCTCCTGTGATTTGAATCCTATACCAAACAAGAACTCTTCTGATCTGAAACAACAACCCATATAGATGATATTACCTGGTCCTCCCTTCTTCCAGGTCACAGGGTTTCACTGAACTCCTTCCCACCTATTTTAAAGATGAGTTTTGCATTTTTAATCTGAGTTCATCAAAACAGCCAGGGCACTGGAGCTGACTGAAGGTATTTTGGTTACACTTTTGTGTACATTTCAGAGAAGATCTTAACTCATACTGCTCCCACTTCTGCTTTGCTAAATATATTTCAGCCTAGGCTTACAAAGGTCTTTGTAAGGACCTTTCATCACAGTAGTTAATATGAAACATTTGGCTCAGGAAGCCCCTAAACTGCTGGATTACTAAACACTGCTGGTTTTTCCAGAAGTATGCAATAGTGCTGTTATCCCACAGGACACCAAGCTACACAAACCCTTGTTCAAACCTTTACAGCTGCTTCATACTGCCATAGTTCCCACGGATTTTGTCAGTGAGGACAGAGAGGACAAATGTGGAAAGTTTCACTACCAAAAGCAGAATTAAGATACTCTCCTCTAGGAAGTATGCTGAGGAACCATGCCTAGCCCTTAGCTTCTCACTAGGACTGCAACACTCACCTCCACTGACTGTATCCTCTACACACCACTTTCATCCTTTTCATTTCCTCTCATTCACCACAGCTTTTTTCACACATCTGTGCTGATGAAATAGAGAGGACTTTCCTGACTGGAGTAAAGGCCAGGATTCTATATGTGAATTCTATATGGTTAGAAAATGAAAACCCACACTCAACACAGAGCAGGGAAAAGGGGAAAAGCCTTTGCAGCTATGAAAATATCCAGGTTGCAGCTACATAATCAATATATACCACGGTCTCCTGTATCTCCCATAACTTTACTAATACAAGTTCACAGTGTTTAGTGAATTTAGCACTATGTATTTTTGAGATATGCTATCACTGCCTGTTACTGCTTTCTATTTAATTTTAAGATTTCCATAGCTCAAATGTATCTCTGAATAAAATTGTTCCCAAATGAACATGGCATTAGACACTTCTTCCAAGAAGAGCACAAAGTAAGAACATGCAAGATAATAATGAAATTTTAAAGCGTGTAAACACAACTGTACTGAAACAGAAGCAAATTAAGTTATTACTTAAATACTAGTCAGACAAATGCAACAGCACTGCTCTTCAGATCAATAATGTTTCATCAGACATCAGAAAGTGAACCACCAAAGAACAGGAGGGGTTGATTGTTTTGTTATGTGGTTTTGTTGCTTAAGGGTTTTTTCTAAAGACATCTCTTCTACCCCATCACATACATTGCATTTATAGGTATGTGTCAGCACCTGCCAACAAATATATTTAGGAGTAACACCTAATTGCTGCTGGTACCTAATTTAATGGTTACAACTGCACAGACTTTATTTATGATACCGTGACAAAGTGGCATTTATCTAAGCAAAGTATCTTATTCATCACCTCTTCTCAGTAGCAGACCTGAGTGGATAAATTCAGACTGCCTTAGATTCCTCCTCAAAAGATTGTTCTGGTCTCTGGATTAAAAGAGGACAAGAATTGATCGATGTAACACACAAAGAAGGTGTGGTAATGCTCAGGCAATAAACAGCTTTTTTCTTACTGTAAGGCTTCAGGTCTAAAACAAGTGCCAAAGTTCTGCTTTTGTAAGCTTACAAGAATAGTTACTCCTTTATCGTTCAGCCTAGCAGTTTTACTCACAAAACATCACTCAGGTGGATCTTCTTGCCTGAAGATTTTGGAATGGTTTCAGAAGAAAGTATTGCTGTTCCATCAAAAAGTACAGCACAGAGACCAATAGTGAGTTCTCCAGTGCACAAGGACTCAGTGACAGAACTAGGAATACAAGCCAACAGCTGTGACATTAAATTTAAAACAAGCACACAATTCTGAGCACAGGAATAAAAATAATGTCCTATTGTTGAACGGTGCTTCACAAGCAGAAACACGTGAAAATTACTGCTCTAGAGAATTTACAGTGCCAGCATCTGTGACAAAATCACTAAAAGCAACATGCTGATTGACATGACAGGATTTGAGGTATACACGTACCAGGTTTGGTCTCCTACTTGCTCAGGCAAGCTGATTATTGGAATTTCAATATGGAAGGGATGTACTGATCACATCATGCATTATGTGATTTATGAACTTATGCAAGGAACTGTCTGTCCTAGCAAGACCAGGCAGCAGTGAGCAGAGTAGTACGCTCTAAGCCAGATCTCTGGAGAGAAGCCTTCGCACTGCACAAACATAAGGTGTGAAATGAAATTTAAGACAGGGAAGCAAGCCAAAGCCAGTGGGTCTGCCATCAGAACAGTTTGCTGTCCCATGCAAGCCAGACAAATCATCATTTGCCTTTTAGTTGCTAGCAGCATAAGAAAAATGAAAGTTCATTTGTATCCAATAGCTTCCTCTGCTGGTGGGGAAACCTAAAGTAACAGCTATCTGTACAGCTAACACATTAGGAAGAAACTGATGTTTTTTTCAGATATTTCACTTTTTTGTCATGTTGTTTTGAATTACCCAACTCATGTATAACCCTTGCCCTAGTAGTATTCAGTATCTGGGCAGAAAATAGAGAGAGCATTCCTTTCCAAGTTGAAAGTCCTTGCATGGGGTTGACTGGCAGCACTCCCTGAACTTATCATCCAGCAGGAGTAATGAGTTCTCAGAGATTTGGGACATATGTTTTCTACCAAACTGAAAAGACAGATTTAGGGCAAAACTCCAAGAATTAGAGAGGTTGCCTCCCTTACCAAAAACAAGGCAGCACTTTAGTAAACAGAAAGAAGAGCACAAAGACAGCTTATAACCAAGTCTATTCCCACTCCTGACAGTAGCTATGTGAATGGCCTCTCTCATATGGAGCTTTCAATCATGTCAGCTCTGTATCCCACAGACTCACAGATAGACACCTTTGGTGGCTGGACCTATATGGAACATTTTCTAAGGGCAACAGGTGGGTGAGAGGGCACTAAAGTCTATGACAGAGGTTGTTGCATGTTTTTTTCTTCTACAAAATATCTACAGATGATGATGATATCTTTATATTCCTTCATACCAAAACGGGAGGCAAGCACAATGGATGGAACTGACCTGCACTGCAGCACTCTCTCCTTCATTTTGCTTCCTTAGCCACTCCTACTTCATTTCTTTCAACAACCCCACCTCCAAATGGCTTCAGACAGCAAATAAGAACATAGCAGATCATTACAGTATCTGCAGGAATAGATCTTCACATGTAGAATCCAAAAAGCTCTCCTGATAAATAGTTCATAGAGGGCATATAGTTCACCACTTCTACCAGCTGCATATTTTCTAGAGATTTGTTGAGTCTAGTTTTAAATTTATGTCAAGCAGCAGAGATGGTATCACTTGTCTTGAGAAATTGTTTTTGTAGCTTTATTCCAAGATTTTTCTTTAGTTCCAGTATCCCTCCTAAGACTTGCCAGAAAGGATGAAATGTTACTAGGAGCTTAAAACATTCAGCTTGTTTACAGATTAAATGCACTTGTCTCTCCAGCCCCCTGATCAGTTCTTAGGTTTCTCACTTCATACTCAGCTTCTTGATCCGGAAGTGCTGTCTCTACACAGAGACAAGAGGGAGAAATAGAAGCAGCTATTCAGGAAAGCAGTCGTATAAGTCAGACTCTTGATCTGAAGGAAATCTGAAGAATATGCCTTTCCCCTGTTCACACAACAGTATTATCATTACAGTAACATATAATAGCACTTCTGCATCCGGCCAGGTGTGCTCTGCTTACATACAGCAATCCTGGCCTTGAACACCACTTAAACTGTGAGGGGCAACACTACATGTCAATACTATTTTGCTGGAGAAATGCCCAAGAATATTCCTCTGCTTTTGCCCCCATTTACTTAATTATACACTCCACCCTTAAAATGGCAGTCTCTACCCATCAGAACCCTTTCTGAGAAGCAACAAGAGGCTTTACTGACTGCATGCTGCTATACAAGGATATGTGGATCATTAACACAAGCAACCCTCCAGCTTCACCATTAATCACTGGCTGGCTCGACACCTGCATTCTGTAGACAGCCTTCACTGAAGAAAGTTTGCAGCTGGCCCAGCTCTAGCTGAGCCTCCTCAGATCCACCAACTATCTCCACTCTCCATTTGTCAATTGTAAGTGATAATTTCTATTCAATCTGATACATATTATAAGAATATAAACAAATGCCTCTGGCTGTATCATGGCTGTGATCACTTCCCTTTATAGCCATCATTTATTACAGGCAGACAGGTGGCCATTCGGTGGAATGCCGAAGAGGCTATCACCTGGACAATCACCAGGAAACACACTCACATTTACATTCTTCCCAGGCAGAAAGGCAGAAGAGGCGTGTGATTTCTGGAAAAACTTCACTATGCTCCAAAATTTCTTCCTTTCCCCACAGTGTAAGTCACAGGAGCAAGTCTGAATATTACCAGCCTAGCCCATCAATGAACACTAGATTTCAAATTTAAACCAATTTAGGATTTCTGAAAATAGGGAGGGGGTCTGGGCAAGCTTTGCCCCCAGTTGCTTCATTTTATGTCTTACAGCTTGTATACAAGATATGTGCATTTCCTAAATACTGACTGGTTTACTTCACAAATATATAAACACTGAGATGGCAGCAGCTTTGTTGCTCAAATTAAGTCTGAAAGACGACTCATTAGCTACTACTGCTAGACACATGTAGTGTTTCAAAAAGACCTTGGAATTCATATATAGGAATTATTTCTCCTTTTAAAACACTGTCACCTCTAAAACAGATGTATGTCAGGTTGCTTCACGACTCAGGCAGCAACAGTCAGGACAGAAAGTGAACAGTACTGCAATAACAGCACTTACAGAACATGGAATATAATTAACACATTTGTCAAATTCTAGAACAATGATGTTAATATCAGCTCTTGCGTCAACGTGAAAAGACCTCAGCTTTAAACTGCCTCTGAAACACTCCAGCTTCACAAGCACAGCATAGTAGGAGATCAGTGAGGGTACTAGTTCAGAACAGACTTGCATAATCACAGGTTGAGCAAGTCCCTACCAGCAATTCTGAGAGCAGGACCTGGGGTCCCCATGTTGGCCCTGATACTTGTTAACTTGTTAGAATGCAGGAAACTGGACTTTTGCACACAGTGCTGCAAGGACAGAGCAAGTAATACTGGAGCAGAAGGGTTGCTGTAGGATCTTGTCATAGCTTTTAACATTACTATCCATCATTCTCAAGACTAGAGTTTACATTGATTGTAATAGCAAAACATGCATTATCAAGTTCTTAAGGATAGACCAAAGGTCCGTCACACCAAATATCCTGTCTCAACAACAGGTAGCACCAGATTCTTGGGAAAGAGTCTACCTTCTCTAGGTATACTCTTCTAGCACCCAGTCCTTTAAGGTCCATAAGGCCAAATGCTGTATTGAAAGCATTCCATTTATTAGCCATTAGTGGACTTGAATACCTAATCTCCTTTATATTCTTGGCCACCCACAACATCCAGTGAGAATAAACTCTACTGCTAAATTCAACTTGAGAGTATTCCCTTCTTCTGGTCTTCACATAGCACATGATGAAATCTAGACACTTATTGACAAGTTTGTACAACTTTGTACATCTTGATCACAGTTGACCACCCATTTCTCATCATGCACACACCTGCCAATGTCCTGCCAATGGATACAGAATTCTTTTATTACTGCCCAGCATAGCAAAGTCATTATTCAGTGATTCCCCAGTCTATCAGCAGTGCAGTCACATTTTAGGGCACAAAGGCAGGCACCAGACTTGACATGTCAATACCCAGTAACTCTGTCTGCAGACCTAGGCAAATCCCTTTGCCTCCTTTTACCTTCATTTCCCTAGCTTCAAGCTAGATCTAACACTTTCTTACTTTAGGAACATGATCCAAAGGTATAGTACAAAAGCCTGCAAAGCATTTTATGAACATGAATGAAGGTAACCATAAATATATTAAACTTAACTCCCCAAATTTCCACCCTGTGTCCTACCAAAGGTCATTTGTTTAAAAAATAGGTATAACTGAAAGACATTAGCTTGGAAAGAAAGAAGAAAGACAGCAAGAACATTTATGACTTCAGCATATGACCTGGAAATGGAATCGAATCAGCTTAGAGCATAGCTTCACACAAGCAGATGGCCTGTGACTTTCAGCATCATAGATACCTATGAAGGCACTGTAGTAATATTCCTGCATGCAACAACATTGTTGTTCTCAGCATTTTAAGATGATCCTGTGAAACAAGCTTCCAGGATAAGCACGAAGCATGAGTAGGTGCCATCTGTGATCATGTCACTTAGTTGGGAATCACTGTTGCCACCATGCTCAGCAGAGCCTATTGCACATCAATACTCATTGCTAAAGGGACTTTTTAAAAAGGAGGATATGCAGAAAGCACTCAGTCTACCCCCAACCTCCTGAGCTGCAGAACAAGATCTAGGTTTGGTGCACACATAGCATTGCTGAAGATACTTTGCCACAGAGATTATGATATTGGTGTCTGTCCAGTTTCATCCATCAGCCAACCTGGGATATGCTAAGGACAATTTCAGCACATAAAAAGTCTGCATCACCCTGGGGAAACAACTCAATGGGTGCTACACCCCCCTCATGGCCAGTAGAGGTATTTGCTTTCACTTAAAACCTGTGCAGGCCACTGGGATCACAAGCTCTTCTGGTAATTGTGTCCTCAATTCACCTCACATTTAGCCCTGGCACTAGCAGTTTTCTGCCACACACAACACTCCAAGAGAAAGCAAGCTAATCAGCATCACGTACCATCTCTCCTAAGCCCTCCTCTGGCAACACCTCTCTTCCTTCAGAGCTGTGACATCCAGCAGTACCTCATGTTCTCTTTAGCACTCATTTAATGATCCTGTTGTCTACAAATTTGCTTAGTCACTATTTGAACATGCTAATGCTCTCAGGTCCCACAGCCTCCAGCAGCCAGGCACAGAAGTTTTTTCCTTTATCTGCTTTAAACCAACCTCCTATCAGCTCTGTGGAGCACTGTCTTATTCTAGTATAGCAGAATTCAGCAAGTAACAGTTCTCTGTTTTTCTTATCTATTATCTTTTTCCTTAAAGGCAACTTTTGAAAGCACTTCCACAGAGATTTTTCCAGAGTCTACCAAAAATTTGCCACCTTCACTGTGAAAGATCCCTTCCTCCAAATAGCACTTTTTACCACAGGGGTCCTAAATAGAATCAGGTGCAGCCAGGAGGGAGAAACGAGTCTCCTCCATTTCCCCTCACTCTACCAGTCTGTATCAGCTGCACTCATCAGCCCTTGCCTTGCAAGAGGCTGCTAAATTCTTTTCCCCGGAGGAAGAAGCTCGGACAGTGAAATTAAATGACTTGACTGCACTAACAGGGATAAAAGAGACAGGTCCTGGGTGTTCAGTTTAATGCTTAGCCCAGTAAATGAGTCTGTTCCTATGTACATGGCTGTGTTCATGAGCAATGGACACACTAGCTCCTCCCAAGAGGAATCAGCTTAGAAAGATGCAATGATTGGGACTGAGAACATAGACAGTTGCATGGCAGAGATAAAGGCTCTGCTAGCACTACTTTTTATGGTGATAGCTTGCTGAGGCTGTTGCACTATGAAGAACTAGAATCCAAGGGAAGTTTGCACCAAACCTGGGAGAAATTACAGTGGTTTTAGTCCTAACAGTCAGTTAATACATGTGAGGATACTGCACCAATAATTTCACGATTAAATTAAAGGGTAGGACCATTTTTTTCCTGCAGAGGCCTTCCAAACAAGGAAGCTCTGGCACTGTCGGCCAGAGTCACATGTGAAGCCCAGGTGTAAGTGAAGAGCTTAGGTCTATACTGCCTGTTGTGTGTAGTGCATAGGAGTGTCTGTGAGCAGGGACACACCAAATCTAGCTTGCTTTAGAAGTGCTGGGGAAGGCATATGCAACACAGTTGCTGCTCTATTTATTGGCTTTTTAATAAAGCACTGGTACAGGCTGCTAGTCCTAGTTTGAATTTGGATTTTGCAGGCAGGAAACAGAGCCAGGATCAGACCCCTCTTTTGGGGGCAGTGACAACAGGGAAGACCCAACTGTAATTAACCTAACTACTAAAGGGTACCTAACTGTAATTAACCCAAACCTAACAATGAATAGAAATTAGTCCTGGTAATTGGTAAACAGTGAGTGCAGTTACCAGGCAGTGATGCGTGGATTCCACCTACGTCTCTGTGTCTCTCCAGGATCCCCAGCACAAACAGCAGTGAAGCATTTTCTCACCTTCTCCCTCACTCCCACAAGACAGTTTTCAAAGCAGCTGGACTGCATGCATGACTTTATGCTGTCTGTCTGCTGGGCTCTCCCTAGCCCACTGAAAGGGGAAGAGAGGGATCCAGAAAAGGCAGGACCATATACTGCAAAAGAAAGCCCCTACCAAAACCATCCAGCCCAAATGCTCACAGATCAGGCCGGCTCACAAAAGCATCTCAGAGACGTCACTGGTTTGGTTGAGTGGCTCACTGTCAAATTCCCTCTTTACCCATCCAAGCTGTCTTCCCTGTGCACTACCTGTGAAACATGTATTTCTAACACACTATTTCAGTGCAGGACAAAGCAGTCTAGCTCTAGCTGACAACTGCTTTGCCAAAAAACAGCAAATGGTAGAAACCATCCATTATGGCTGAGAACCTAATTTTGTATAGCTGTTTCATTTCCTTTCCAAGGGTTTTGTATCTGCCCCTTTCCAAATTTATTGTTTCCTCACTCTAATACTTCAAAACACAGTAAGAGTTCAAGTACTATGACAATTATTATTTTACATACTGACTGTTCTTACAAGCCTTCTCCCAAATTAATTACCTTTGACATAATTACAATTTTGGGGAATGTTTCTGCTTCCTGTGGAAACTTCATATTTTTCATTAAAAAAAAAAAAAAGATCTGCCACAGTCTCTGTAATTGTGGTCTAAGTTCTCACCAAGCTTCTCAGTGGGGCAGACAAGGTGCATCAAAGGAGACATAATCCACTAAAAGAGCCTACCCTAGCGAGAAGAACAGAAAGAGAAGCACATGAGCTGTAACTCTCAGGAAGAGGTATTTAACGCTAAATAGCCAGTTATTTTGGATTTCATTTTGCATGGAAAATGAGGCCTTCCCCTCACACTTTCATGCTCTTCTCCAAAGATTTTTCCCTCAGATGAAACAGCCTCCAAACAACTCAGCCTTGCTACTTAGCTCTGAAATTCTTCTTTTTCTGCAGTAATCTGTGACAGAGGTGACCAGAGCTGAATTCAATACTCTTATATTACTATTGTTGTGTTACTTATAGCCTATAATTTTTTGGTTCTGTTCTTAAACATTGGCTGATAAAAAGTAAGGGTCTCTGCATTTCTAGTTGAAAAACTGATACTTAAAAATAAACATTTTAAAGCATGAACTAAAATGACAAGCAAAATTCCAAGACTGGTTTGGGTTTTTTTTGTCTGAGGTGATACTTACAGCGCAGAAAATTTGGAGGTGCAATGCCCAGATCTCTAAAACTTAGGGTCTGTAAAACTGCAGACCAAAACTGTGAAAAGGTTCAGCTCTCCCTGTAACAAATAAGCCTCACCTAGGATAGTCCTAGAACTGAAGGTCAAAAAGGCAAGCTCCAACAGCAATTTGGTACACAGTTTTGACATAACATTGCAGGTTCATCTACAAGTCCATGAACTCCACCTTATTTCCAGGCATTTCCAGCATTAGGAGAAATATGTTAGAAGAGAATGAACACATACACTGAGATCTTAATCTAATTTTCACATATCTAAATGCAATGTGTTTCACATTGAACAGGACATCTGGATTAAATAGAAGTTAATTAAAATAATTTCTCATCTTTTGCTGTTTAAAACTTAAGACTTTGTACAGGAGGGGTAAGACAGGACTTTTTATTACTCTTAGATGATGCTAAGAGGACCCATAAATACATCTCTTCTTCCTGTGATCCCATTCATCTTGCTGCCTTTCCTACTCCTCTTTTCCAACAATCAGATCCCGGTAAACAACCTCAAGTGAAATTTGCAACTGTCAGATAAACATTAAAAATGCTTCTCTTGTCCTTTCCCATTGATAGTCCCATTAATATTGTAATAGAACAAAAAGTTATGAAAATGAATGCATACTGGTTTTGGAAGTGAATGATGCAGACAGCAGCTGTGAAATATATACACTTGAACATGCATAGACAAAGAGATACAGTGCACCCACAAATAAGTGTGTATACACTTACATGTAATAGTTTAAGATTTGGACTCAGTTCTAACCTCAGTTGTACACTGTGAAGCAACTCCATTGACTTTTGTCTGGTGTAAATTCAACAGAAGTAAAATCAGAATTAAACTACTGTGTCTTTTTTTGAGAAAAATATCAAATCTACCCAATTTTTTCAGTGCTGTTATTCTTTTTAATCTTACTTTTAGTCAGAGGCTAGTATTACAATCTGCTTTTGCCTATTCAGTACTTCCTCGCAGTATGCAAATCTCTGGTTGTGTGTCTACTGTTTAAGAAAAAAAATCTGTACCTCAAACTTAAGTGGAGGAGTACGAAAAAAAATGATAAACATTAAAGTCAAGCTCTTTTATTCAAACTTGCCCTTTGGGCACATATTAATTCAAACAGTATCCACTAAATGTCTCAAAAAAGGAACAGTCCAGTCCTCCCAGCTGTGCAATGAAAATGTTGTATCTGGTGTTCTCTGTCTATCTGAACCCTCACTGAAATCATTGACAGTTTTGCAAAATAAAAGACTTCAAATTTGAGTCAGATTCCAAAATAATCCCAAAACTGTTTTAAAACATCATGAGGCACTGTTGTCTTTTATTATACATATATATATAAACACACACACACACACATATATAAATGTATTGGATTTTTCTATCAGGCTTTGACATTTTCTGTGCTTTTAACATTCTACTGTTTCAAGCTTTTCTGTAGAGATAAAAGCTTTGCATGCTTTAAATAAAATGAGAATTTTTTGAGGGAAAACATTATTTCAGAAGCTGGAGTTTTAGGAATACTCCCTGGTAGAGGGGTAGCTGTGATGGGTCAGTAACAGTGTGGGGAGACTCCACAGAGACCAAGTCCGCCTGAGAGGCTTTCTCTGCTTGAACAAGACCTTAGTTCTCTGAACAAAACCATGCTACCAGCCATATTATTCTAATTCCCAATTTAGTGAAGTTTTGTTGGGTCATTTCATAATGTCTGGATGCATTCAGCTGCTTCCAAGTCACCTATTTCTGAGGTCCCTTCATGTTACACACCTAGAATTGTCTCTCTTCTGAGCCTTGTACTTTTCAAATTGCAAGTCCTACATGCTTATACTTCTATATGCAATCCAAAAGATACTAGACTGGGAACACCAACTGGATCTTTCAAACTCATGGTTCCCCACTGTTCATATCAACTGTCACTTTGCATAGAAATCATTCCCTAGTATACTTATGCTTATTTAAAAAAAAGGTAAAACACAACAAAATTAATTTTACAGTGTTTTCTAACATCAGAAAAACAGACCGTCAACATTCTCAAGTTGCCAACAATCTTTAAATGTGGTATATTTTTACTTGTTATGAAACATCATTGCAAAAGCAAAATTGGTTTTTGATGTTCTCATCAATGTCACAAAAAGGTCAGTCAGTCTTATCAGATTTCAACTGCTCTAGTGCCTTTTGAACTGAAATTTGTTTCATTCATCCACTCTGAAATAATGATTATGGAAAAATTCCACTTTAGACTTCTGCTATTTTAATCCCAGATCACCAAAAAGTAATCAACTTCAGGAATTTATATTAAAATTTCTTCTGAGTGGCAGTCAAGTTAGGTATAAGGACTTCAGCTAGCTGAAATTAAAAACTCACATGAGACTGTCTATGATGCAGACTTGAGCTTAAAGTAGCTGAGAACAAGGGACTGTACTGCAGTCACAAAACCTGGATAGACAAGAGGTACTGTGTGTCCTTCCACAGACAGCATATTCGCAGAATCACAGAACCAGCTAGGTTGGAAAGGACCTTGAAGATCATCCAGTCCAACTGTTAACCCAGCACTGACAGTTCCCAACTACACCGTATCCCTCAGAGCTATGTTGACCCGACTCTTAAACACCTCCAGGGATGGGGACTCCACCACCTCCCTGGGCAGCCCATTCCAATGCCCAACAACCTGTTCTGTAAAGAAATGCTTCCTGACATCTAGCCTAAACCTTCTCTGGTGCAATTCTACTCAGTTAACATCAATAGAATGGCTACAGTTAGTCACACTTAAATAATTTTTCCCCAGATACCTCACAGGAAATATTCACCATGTTCTTGGTGCTTTTCTTTGTAATTTATTGCCAAATAATCTTTGGGTTGATAGTGCACTACACTTCAAAGTAGAACATAGTCTTATAAACCTTACTGGCTGCCTTTCACAGGTCGTCTGCGAGTACTACGTTTCAACAGCAACATTTACTGGAAGACGATATACAAAGATGTCAAGTTCCCTCACAATTAAATAGTTTTTTTGTAAGTTGTTCACAAAACAACTTGTTCTAATTTTTTAAAATTTAGATTTGTGACAATTTATACAAACTCTTTGCTCATATTTGTTAATTTAGGGTTTGAATAGCAGTTTTTCTTCCTGTATGGTTATCTCCCTTTATTTTGTATATCATGTTACCATTGTCACAAAAATGTTACCATTGGAATGTTAACATTGTCACAAAAATCTTCTTTTCTGATAAGGAGAAAGGTTGGGGTCTTGCAGAGCTACCCCACAATTCACTACCAACCAAATTTAGCGCCAAAATGGTTTTCTGTTCAAATGTTCATTGAAGCAGGTCAGCTGAAGTGTCATAGAGCACAGGATGAAAGAGCTTGCCACTGACTTGCCTTCATGCTGTCATTTGCACGAGGGCAGTAAGGGCTATAAAGAGTTCTCCACCTCAAATGGGATTTTATGCCTATATAGCATTGGTACAAAAAAGGAGAAAGAAAGAGACAAATTAGGAGCAGTCTGCTGCTGGACATGCCCTGGAGTAATAACCATGAGACTGTCTTGGAGGGACTTCAATAAGCAAGAGATTCACCATGCCTTTGTTGAGATGGAAATGCAGCCCACAGCACCAACACAAAGTTCACTCTGAATCTGATACTCTTATTTGCAGCTCATTTCTTCTTGACCCTCGGGGAAACAAGCGTGATAGTAGTGACAGAGTGTAGCGCAGAGATGGAATCCTTCTTCCTCTTACGGAAGCGTCAGAGAGCAAGCATCAAGGAAAATAAGCACTATGATGAACCATGTATTAACTTCCTGCCCTCCAAGGTCAGCATTTCTTAAACCATCCAGGACATTACATTCTCTGCAGAGTCTCCAGCCATTTAGCAATGGATGGCAAAGGAAGCTAAAGCTCTAATGGGATGAAGTGTCAAAGAGAGGTTTTTATTTAAAGAACTAAAGAAAAGAAAAGAAAATGGATATTTTAACTTTTATCTTAGAGTGAGTTAATATTCACACTTAACTGCTGAACTGGCTAAATTCTTTTCTTTTCTTAAGGACCTTTATAAATTTCATCATTAATAAAATCAGACATTCAATTAGCATGGGATTTCTGATTGCTAACTGAGATTTCCCCCCCAACAGTTTCTCTTTTTCACTCTTTCTAGTCTCTCTTTTTATTTTCCCCTCCTACCCCTGTGTCCCCCCTTCCCTGAAAAATCAGGGGAAAGTGAAAACTGACTCCATTAACCTCTGTCATTACCTAAATCCATCTCTTAATTAATATGAGTTAATATGATTAATCAAAATAATGAGACAAACCTATTAAATTAGGGTGTTTAAATTACAAATGGAAGTGGTAAAGGCAAAGGGGCTGATAACAAATAGCTGCAGTCAGAGATGGGGTTAGCTCTTGAAATGATATGTGACAATCAGCAGAGAGAATCAAGTATGAGAGGAAACCAGCAAGATCCATGTGAGCAAAATATTCTACATACAGAAAGAATTATGTTGTTCAAATATCTGGTAGCATTTCAATGGATCAGGTGTGTTAAGATAATATTTTCATCCCTTTCATGGTGGAATATAATGTAGATAATAAGATCAACAAATCTTTCAGATTGCAGTTAGCTTCCATAGGGTTGGATGGTACAGATTTTGCCCAGTTAGAGGTCCCCACTAGCAGTTTGTTGGGAACTCTGAAACATTAACCTCCGTCTTTAGCAGCGGAACTGGCTGTTCCCTGGCACCCAGCTTCATGAGCTAGGAGACAGGGAGAGGAAGCCGAATGTGGTCATCACAATTAAAGAGGAAGTGGTCAGAGACCTGCTATACCACTTGGATACACACGTCTGTGGGACCAGTTGGGTTACACCCAAGGGTGCTGAAAGAGTTGGCAGATGTGCTCACCAAGCTGCTGTCCATGATCTACCTGAAGTCATGGCTAACTGGGGAGGTCCCGTTAGACTGGAGGGTGGCAAATGTAACACCCATCCTCAAGAGAGGCAGAAAGGAGGATCTGGGAAACTATAGACCTGTCAGTCTGATCGCAATATCAGGGAAGGTCATGGAGAAGATCATCTTGAATGCCATTACAAGTCATATAACGGACAACCAGGGGATCAGGCCTAGTGAGCATAGGTTTATGAAAGGCAGGTCCTGCCTGACAAACCTGATCTCCTTCTATGACAAGATGACCCGACTATTGGACAAGGGAAAGGCTGTGGATGTTGTCTACCTGGATTTTCAAAAAGCGTTTGACACAGTTCTCCATAGAATTCTCATAGAAAAACTGGCTGCTTAAGGCCTGGATGAACATATGGTCTGCTGGATCAAGCACTGGCTGGCTGGCTGGTCCCAGAGAGTGGTGGTCAATGGAGCTAAATCCAGCTGGCAGCCATTCACAAGTGGTGTTCCTCAGGACTTGGCATTGGGACCATTTCTGTTTAACATCTTTACTGATGATCTTGATAAGGACATATCATCAATAAGTTCACAGATGACACCAAGTTAAGTGGGAGTGTCGATCTGCATGAGGATGGGGAGGATCTACAGAGAAACTTGGATAGATTGGATCGGTGGGCCAACATTAATGGGATGAGCTTCAACAAGGCCAAGTGCCAGGTCCTGCACTTGGGCCACAACCACCCCATGCATGGCTACAGGCCTGGGGAGGTGTGGCTGGAGCTGCCTGGAAGAGAAGGATCTGGGCGTTCTAACTGACAAGCAGCTGAACATGAGCCAGCAGTGTGCCCGGATGGCCAAGAAAGCCAACGGCATTTTGGCTTGTATTAGAAATAGTGTGACCAGCAGAAATAGGGAGGTGACAGTCCCCCTGTACTCTGCACTGGTGAGGCCACACCTGGAGTGTTGTGTACAGTTTTGGGCACCTCAATACGAGAGAGATATCGAGGTGCTGGAGTGAGTGCAGAGGAGGGCAACGAAGCTAGTGAAGGGTCGGGAGAATAAATCCTATGAGGAGTGGCTGAAGAAGCTAGGACTGTTTAGTTTGAGGAGAAGTCTAAGGGGAGACCTCATCACTCTCTAGAACTACTTGAAAGGACATTGTAGAGAGGTTGGTGCTGGTCTCTTCCCACAGGTAATTAGAGATAGAACAAGAAGGAACAGCTTTAAACTGCAACAGGGGAGGTTTAGACTGGACATTAAGAAAAAAATTTTCACAGAAAGAGTGGTCAGACAGTGGAATAGGCTGCCCAGGGAGGTGGTGGAGTCACCATCCCTGGAGGTGTTTAAGGGTCGTTTGGATGTGATGTTGGGGGATATGGTGTAAGGGAGAACTTTGTAGAGTAGGGCTGATGGTTGGACTCGACGATCCCAAGGGTATTTTCCAACCTGAATGATTCTGTGATTTGCTAGTCATATTTACACTGTCCTATGGAGACAAGACTGGACAGGTTATACACTTTTATGCTGGAGGCACATAGCCTGAGCAAAAGCCTGCAGTGGCAACACTCCATCTCTGACACTGACTTTCTTTGTGACCTCAGGCCAGCGCCATGAACTCCTCTGTCTTGCTTGGCTGATTTAGCTACACAATTCTTAAATGTAGTTCCAGATTTTCTCTAAACTAGAATCTTGAAATCTAGCAAGCTCTGTCAGTGTGGTCCTCTGAGTGCTGAAGGGAAGTTATGTCAACAGTGACCTTTCCCCAAGAACTCACTGACAGAGTTTCTCACTGAAATTTCATCAGTCAAATATCTGTTTGAACTACAGTCCTGAAATGTGTTTAACTCCCTTGTTAGAGACCACCAATTAAAGTAAAAATAATGTCTCTATCATAGGTCACTAACAAAAGTGATATTCATTTTGGGAGGTGATTATGTGGAATGTGAAGTCTTCCCTTTGGAGAAATCCATTACAAGTTCCTATTTCAGTCAAAAGTATCAGCAAAGGAAATACATGTAGCACAGAGCTGATGCAGATAGAAAACTGCACTACAAACTGCTGCCAAAACAGCCATCAAACAGGAGAAGGTGGTGGTATTAGTAAATATTTCTCATACACAGGGAACCCCTAAAAGTAAAAAGAACTGGGGAGAAAACAACCATGTAGACAGAAGATTTCAAGACCAACTCCATCCTTTGTATCTTTAGTATATCATTTGTGATCTCTATATAAAGTAGAGAGCACACTAGAGGCTGTGGGGTTAATAAAACTTATAATTGATGAAGACACCTTGCAATATATGATTTATAGGCCATTTTAACTGCCTTTAAAAGGCTCTAACTGACCAGGAAGGACTCCAAATAGAAAAAGAAACCTCTCTCCATGGCATTACACTGAAGTGGCAGCAAAGGACAATGCACTAAAAACAGGAGAAAAATAAAGATCCAGTAGAAACTCAGCAAGTGAGGAATAAACTCAAAGATGGCTGTTTAAAGCTGGTTAGCCGGGGAGGTGAGAGTAGCAGGAGAAGGTAGCACAAGAACCTGGTATTTATAGACCCAAAACACACTTTCTTAGCTGGCTTTAGACTGGGTTTTAAAAGGGGTTGGTGAGGTTGGCTGGCAGCATTATTCTGTGAGCAGTGACACCTGACCTTTGGCATTTCAGAAGATGCTGGAAAACCAAGGAAAAGAGTTCTGTAGCATCTAAGAAGGAACCTCATTATTTACTATAATCTCATATTGGGCATTATGCTTTATTTACTTTGGCCAGCTTTCTAGCTTTGACACTGAAACAAGCAATAGTGCAATCTTTCTCTGGGAAGAAGCACAATTTCTCAAGTCAGCAATACCCAATTAGTAAGGTCATGAACACAAAATGATGGGAAGGAAAAAAAGGGAACAGAGAATATTCAGATAGTAGTAATAAACTACATTTGAGCCATGATTGCCATCGTAGAACTTCAACATCCTACATTAATGGCTTCATAAGACAACCTGAGTGTTCAGAGTGATCACAAACACTCAAAGGAGCCTGGCAAGCAAGTCTGGAAAGAGCATTTCCAGCATACCATATGGAAAGGCATAAATATTTGGAGGCTGAGGGGCTGAAAGGCAATAGGATGAAATAAAAAGATTATCACAGATACTCCATGTTTGGAGGAATGATCAGGAGCTACCAGAGTGTATAGTAAAACTGATATTAGCCAAACACAATTTTTGAATTGATGAAGTAAACAAATAACTGTTTTGAAACACCCACTTCCACAGAACTGGAATGCTGCAGATGATCATGTATCACTAGATAATTACCACCTTCTTCTCAACCCCCTTGAAAGGCAGCACAATCTTCGTTGACAAGGTGCTATTCCATTTCTACAGCCAATGCCTGGGTTAATTAGACACATAGCTAAAGATTGCAGACACACTAATTCATAGTAGGAAAGACAAAGCTTTTCATTGCCACATCCTGCTTTTCTGAACAACAGCATCCTAGAGCCATACTTGGGACAGTACTATTCCTCACATTTTTAAGTAAATTTCTCTTCCATCAAACACAAGCAGGTTGCAATATAGTCTTCTAGCAAGGACAATCTTCTAGACAAAAGGAGCTAAACAATGTAGATGGCATCTCATGGCCATGTCTACGTGATGATGCCTACTTCTGGGTGACAGATGTAGCATGAGGAAAAGAATGAAAGTTCTCTTTAAAACAAAAGCCTAACATTAATGTTATTGTTTCCAATCAGAAAATGTATGGGGTGTTAATGTCTCTTTGGTAGAGGGTTGAATCAAGTTCTTGAAGTACAGTTTGGATGCTAGAGGGGTTTAATTCCGCCTCTGAATACACATGCCAACAAAGATTCAAATCCCATAGCCAGTCCTGCCTCCTCACTCAAAGGAAGCACTTGGGACAAGAAACCTGTCCTCAGGAAGCCTTTGTACTACCAAGCTGAGGTACAGCCATGTTCCTCCCAGTCTGCTGTGCTTTCCTACACTGCCAGCACCTGCTGCTTCAACAAGAATCTCCTCAGAGGGCAGTCACCAGGCAGCTTCATCTAAACCACCTCTAGCAAGTTCCTATTGCCCACCTTGCAGTAGGAAGGCTCTTGTTCTTAACATTTATCTTTCATTTATCAATTCATAATTCACACAAGTGTCCTGACATTTGATTCCAAATAAATTTTGGGCCTGTTAGTCAGGTTTCCCTCTGGATTAGAATTTTTGCATGTTACCAAACAGTAATAAGCTGCTTAGTTTGTTCAGACAGATTCTGGACTAACACAGCACGGGCAGAAGTGCTCTGATTTTGAAGAGGAAGGCTTAAAACATTCCAGCCCAAAGCCTCATCCAGGGCCCTTCAGAAAAAGGCTGTTGCTGAGTAGTGACTTTATTTTTCATCACAGTTTATCAGATAAGCAGCAAGCAAAGGACACAAACACCTCTGGTTTAGGAATGTCTTCACTAAGAGGAAATATTTGAAGAAAATCCAGCTTCAGTTAGTTTCAAATTCAATTAGTTTCAAAATGCTGTAAGTGTATAAGCACAGCTGTGAATCTTGTTCACTTTCACAGGAGAGCAATAGAGAAGAGGGGAAATGGAAAACATTGCTGTTCCTCACTAAAAAAACTGGCAAAATTTAAAAGATTGAATACAGATGCTGTGATCAATTCCCACCCCCTTTGTTTCCTTAGAAGAAGAAAACTTCAGTGTCAGATTTTCAGACTTTTAAAACCCTCCACTCTCGTGTTCAAGCTGAAAAACAGAGAGAAGAGATCTTAAATTTCAGATTAAACTTCAGAGTTATAGGATCTAAAGCTGGAGTCAGGACGTAAGATTACACTTCCCTTCCTAATACACTCAAAAATGTTCCAAAACTGCACCATGCAGCCGGCACTGACTGACCTGTTATCCAAAAGCCATGAAGAGCAATCTGCAAGAAAGAGCTTTATCTGCTATCCTGTCCTGTCTAGACTCTGAGAGTCCAGCTACATACTCTCTATTTCCTTAACTAGCAATAGAAGACTGTGCAATGGAAACTTTTAACCATTATATGGATTGTGAACAAGCCACAGAAAGATCCAGCCCTGTATCCTGTAGGCCTCCTGGCTTTGCAAGCCCCCAACAGGAGTACGAAGCAGTTGGTCAGAAAAACTCAGCAAAATCTTGCAATACACCCAGAGTGTCTCTAGAGAAAATGAAACCTTTTCAGACCCAGTCTTACTCCTTTGGAGTTACTACTTCTAGGAGTGCAAGAGGACCCTCTGCATCCATTTCTTAAGGCTCTTTGATTGCAAGGCACTGCGGTAGCTTCTAATTATCTAATTGTCTATTCAAGCCCTGGCATCTTTGCTAAGACTACTGTCAAGGGGGGCAGTCAATGCCAGATGTGAGTCTGATCCAGATGTCCAATGACAATAGACTGGGACAAACTCACTCCAAAGGACAAACAGCTATTCAAGACTTTTTTCCAAGCAGTAGTAGAGCTGGAGGAAAAGCAGTACTGTAGAAGTGACCTTGCACTTACATGAAGCAATACCAAGTGTCTGGAAGGAACAAATCCTCCCAGTTACAAGCAAGCACAACAATAACTCTAGGAAGTGGAAGGTGGTGAATCAAAGACCTACTCAGATCTCTTTTGATACCACTGATTAGCAGCTCTAGACCAAGTGAGCAGAGAGGGGAAGTGGCCATGTATCTGAAACAAACAGGCCTAGACACTGCTCCAAAATAATGTCACTGAAAACAGGAAAAGGAGGGCAAATGCAATGGCAGGACTTGCTTCCATACAGGCCAAAATCCCAAAGATCATGTCTGCACATGAAAGCACCACACATCAATCAACAGTTCCATTCCTCCTCCACACAGAAAGGAAACAGGCAAAGGAAAAGGTGTGTGGCATTTTGCAGGCATGCACAGTGTTTGGGAGAGAATGCTGCAGTCCTGCCAATCCTCCCTATGATTCCAAGTAAAATTCCTTTATTTGCCACACACTGCAGCCCGAGCACAGAAGACACTTGCAAGAACTCAAAAGACAGACATGGCTTAAGCAGCTGCCACAAGTCTGCCCTTGTTTGGACAACTATCTAAATATATCCCTATCATCTCCCTCTCTACCTACTTATCACACCTAATCCATAGAACTGCTCATGGTTTGGTTTTCTTTTTTCCCCCTTCTGTCTTTAGCATAATCAGCTTCGTTGGGAAATGCTCCATTTGTTGAAATCTACATGTTTTGCAGGAACTCACTGACCTGAGGAAACTTTTGCTAGAGAAAGCTCCCTAATTTGCATTGGACAACACAGGAGCCTGCATGTAGAAGGAGACTTACATGGGATATGAGAGATTTGGGCTCAAATTCCTGGTCTACTTTTCTGGACCTGAGACTTTAACTTGGCTTTTCCTCAGCATAGCTAAATGCCTTGATTGGTGCAATTTCTTCTTCTGGGAACAGTCTCTCCTGTTGGAACTTTTTCACTTTGTGTGAATTAACAAGTGTTTCTTTGGCAAGGGCTCAGTCCTACAGCTGCTACAGCACTAGCCTGTGGAAAAGTCCAGCTCAGATTTGCTACAGTAAATATCCACAGTATTCCACATAAGAAACCTGACCACCTAGATACCCTCCATCCTACAAGACAGAGATTTTTCTTTTCCTCAAACAAAGCTTCACAGAGTGCTGATTTAATCACAGATAGAGCAGAAAAAAAAAAAAAAAAAAAAAAAAAAAAACAAAACATGAATAACAAAATAATTAATTGGATTTGAGAAAATGAAACATATCTGAGAAAAAGTCATGGTCCACAGAAACTCTGGTAGGCTTTGCTTTCTGCCACAGACACATCACTCTCCTTGACAACTGTAAAGTTGCTCTAGACAGGTTCATTAACAAACAGCAAGAAAGAGCTGCCATTTCTTCCAGCCAAATTAAGATGAAAGAAAAGGGCCAATGGAAGTAGAATGATCTGAGAGAGGCTTAAACGTTAATGCTATTAAATCAGTGGTAGTGCCATTACAGAGAAAGAAGGCAAGGGTAAAGGGCACAAAGCAGTTGCAAGGGTCACTGACCCTGGCCACAACCACTGTGGAAATGCAGAGGTACTGCCAGGAAAGCAGCACTAGTATTTACAATAGGATCGGCTGTTACCTCAGCTCAGTGAATCCAGCTCCATTGGAAGCACAAAAAAGGAGGAGAGGACATAAGCCCATGTGCATTATGAGAAAGAAACAGGATAATGCTGCAGTTCCTTCGTGAGGGGGATGCATGAGCCTCTGGGTTTTCAAGGCAGCAGGCTTTGGCTGCAAATGGTTTTGCTTAGTCTCCTGAAATCTTCTAATAGGAAGACTTACTCTAAAGACCTCTCCTCAGCCTCCTCATACTGTTCTTTCTACTTCCTGTATCTCATATCATCTTTGCCTATTAATTTTCATCCAAAGCCTCTGAGTATTTCCAATATTTTCCCCTCACTTGGATCTGCAAACTTTAGGGGCAAAGAAAGGGGACACAGCAGAGCTTTTTCCTACTTGGACCTACTGTGACTTCCTTAGCACTCTCTTCATTTCCCACAGCTTCCCATATTGACTCCTACCAGTAGTGGAGGCTGGAAATAGCCTACCTGTATTCTAGGTTAGGGAAGAGGGATCTAGAGCAGTGTGGACCAAGCAAAGTTTTCAGCACAGTCAAGAGTTCTAGATGTATGTTGAGGGGCCAGAAAACAAGATTGAGATACAGCAGGCTGGCCTGACATGTCAAGCTGACTGGAGGTGGCAGGTTGGAAATACAGCCTCAGCTGTTACAGAAGGTTTCTTCTCAGGACCAGAAACCCACTCATGGCTTGGGAGCGCAAGATGGAAGAATGATGAATTCTTGTGATATACATATCTAAAGAGACAGAGAGAGCATATACATATACACAATACATTGTCATCTAGTTTGCTCTTTTTGAATACTGGCACAGAGACACAGCAGGGTTGCATATGACCTCAGCATGACACAAGGACAAAGATGATGTTTAATTAACAGGAATCTCTTCAGCAAGTTGTTCACTTCACAGAGTCAAACTTAAGAGCACAAAGACCATGTGAATGCCCTCCTTTATATTTCAGACCACATAATTATACTTTGAGCACTATAGTAATGAGTTAAAATAACTGTTGCATTAATGCACTGGGTAGATGCTGAGGATATGCAAAACAGAAAACATCATTGTGAGTCTTTATAATAGTCAATCATTCTTCTATTGAAAGAAGTATACCTTATTTTTAATATAAAATATACTAGCAGTTTTAATATAAACTGCTCTAGCTTCCAAATGTTGGCTCCTGTTGTTGCGGAAAGGTCCTCTGATCAAGGTGGGAAAAAAGTGCATCTGGCAGCTTTTTCTCTGTGAAGGTACTTCTACACTAAGTCACTTCTCACTGGTTTTGAAACTAAACAAACTGAGGTCTGTTTGCTCATTCCAAGTCATCTTGGTTCCTCTGCTGTGCCCTCTGCAGTTTTTCTACCTTTCTTTAAAAATTCTATACTAGAGCTGTATGTTATGTTCTACTAGCTCTCTGTCAATGCCATAATGTCAGTTAAAAAATCATCCCCACTTCCTGCTCTAGTGGTCAACTCCAATTAATGCAATTGCCTTTTTTCTGGATATAGCTACAGAATGGAGGACTGCAAGATACAGTACTTGCTCCCAGGTGTATTACTTCGTATATGAGTTCTAATACATGTTTTGTTAGAATTAGCTTTCCTCATGATGCTAATCATTTTATATAAAGTTTTTTCCATTATTTATTACCTTATCTTGTGACATTGCAAAACTTAAAACTCAGCTATGGTTTATAGTTACTTCAAAATCATGGACAAACCTGTTGAATAGCACTGAACTTGATATCAGTTCTTGCCAAATCCCCTGGACACACTCTCATTCAGTAATACTTCCCACAAATGATGCCTTTGAGTTCTCTTAGCTAACCAGCTTTTAATCCATTTAACAGGCACTTTACTGATATCATGTATTACTAAAATTTTAGCCAGACTATCATGCAGTACTAAGTCAAATGCTTTATGAAAGTATAAGTACATCACATCCACACAATTGCCTTTAACAACCCATTCTTTGAGATTACATTCTTGAGATCAAGTTTGTTTGACAAGACCTAGTTTCCAAAGCTATGTCGACTGGCATTAATTATATCCCTATTCTTTAGCCACTGACTTCCATATCAGATTTTCCCTTAGTCCCTTGTTCTTGTTTGATTTCTGGCATACAAAGGCAGGGCAGAATGCAGCATGGTTGGGAATGGGAGAAGTGCAGGAGAGGAGATGTGTAGTGATGTAATCACTCCCAAAGGCACCACCAAACAGTACTAGTAGAAAATTAGAGCTCTCCTAGCTGGCTTCCATTCCATCTCCAGGGTGAATCTCCAGGTGATCTCACAGTCCTTGAAATAGTGCAGAAATCCCCAAATAGAATAAAAGCTAATATCATTTATTCAGAGATTTCCTAAGATCCTTGACTTGCTCATTTAGAAGGGTTTTCTCAATTTTGACAATGTTCAACACTCCCCTGTGGTAACTAATGGACTGGAAAGGCCTATGGATCCTCTTGTGATACACAAGCACGTTGTCCTTTTCAGATATAGGACAAAAAGATTTTTTCCACATGTCAGGTTCGGCAAAGGCTAAATAAACTACACAAGACTCTGCAGGATTTTTGTCTAGCATGTACAGCTTTGGAAGTCTCTTCTCACCATGGGTTAGATTATGTGATCTTCTACAGAGAAACTAGTCCATAAGAGATTTAATTCGTTTACATTTAAAAAGTAAAGGCAAAATTCACATAGCCAGAGAATTGAAAAGAGATTTCAGCTCTGAAGCTTTGTAAAACCTTTAAAGATTTAAGACAGCAAATGGGAGCTGATAAACTAGTATGACCTTGGAGCAATCACATAACCCAGTTTTATGCCTTGGGGCCCTCATCAGTCAGTTCGGGACTTAAGACTCTGAACCATCTTATAGGACAGTGGGACATTTAAAAACATATCTAAATACTTTGGGGTGCTCTGAGTAAGATACTACAGGACTGCAAGGTATTGGAATTCATGTGCCAGAACAGCCAAGAGTTTGCTGCTAGATTCCTCCCCTGCACACAGACCTATACTCTGGACTCTAACCTCTCACCGTGTTGCTCGATTTCCTCGCCTCAGGGGGCCTCAAAACTACGAAAACTGGTGTCATCAGGTGGCTACTGCAGGAAACCTGAAGCAACAGCCTGCCCTTCCCACTTCTCAGTGCTGTAGTCTCTGCAGTCTTTGGCAGCTTCCTCAAGAGATGAAGGAATTTGGGTTCTTTATCAAAAAAGGACTACTCCGCTGCAGCTGAATTCTCAGCATTTTCATATCCATCTGTTACTATAAGGCTATACAGCAAGGGTTCAGGAACAAAACCTTCTATTGAGACAGAAAGTAAAACAAATAGTGGGCAGAGCTACTTTGACCAGTTACAGGAAGTCATTCACAACCTTGCTTGAGTTAACAACTTCTCTGTAAGCACCTATGAGTACATGCTCTTCGAGGCACAAAATAACCACAACTGCCAAGCCTCTTTCTCATTAACATGCCAGCTATTTTTCACACTCTCCACTAGTGTCCAGGCATGTGTTTGTTCCCAGGTGCCACCAAACTCCATCATGAACCACAGAGCAGCTCAGTTCTGAGAAGCCAAAGAGTACACAGGGGTAAAGCTGACTCTGAGCTTAGTTCTTTCCCCAGCACAAGGAGGAATATCAATGTTCTGAGCTGCACTGTCTGGTCAACATCACTGAAGACAGAGCACCAGTTGTGGAGCCTAAGCATCCAACATTTTTCATGCAATAAAAAGACCTTTTATCAATACATTTTATGTTAGCTTGTCTTCTACATAATCTCCCTCTCGCATGAAGCAATGGCCTAATCAGTTCGCTCCCTCCGAAACACAAAGGATCAAACTGTATTCAAGGATTCCCTTGCCACCTTGCCTAACATGACAACCCACAAGTAACCCATCGTGCCTTGCCATGGAGCTAGCTGCTGTACACTAAGCTGATGGCAGCAGGTAGACTAGGTCTTCCCTATATTTCTGTCTAGCAAAAATGTGGCCTTTAATGGAGGCAAACCACAACAGTGGTTTTCAAAGGTCTCCCCTACACTTTTTAGTGTGTGCTGTTCCCAGAGTAGCCAACATTTATTTGTCCGTTAAATTCACACATAGTGGAGAACCAGGCTCTCCCAATCATCTTCCTGCAGAGCTACAGGAGTGACACTAGCCAGATTCATATCAGCAACTGGCACACATATTTCTATGAGTCTGTGCCATGATCGACAGGGAATAGTTGTGTAGTTGTTTCACCCCCTTGAGAGCCTGGTCTGCTCTTCTCTGAGTGTCACCATTCTCAGATGAAAAAGGAGATTCTTTAAAGTTGGGGCTTTGAAAGGCTCTTCCAGCTTTCTGAGGAATTTTAAAATGTGCCATCAAAAGAAGTATACACAAAGGAAAGTGGCAGGAGGCTTGGTACCCCGAGGGATGATGGTGACAGAGGGCAGCACCCAAATACTCTGTGGGGTGACATGAGAAACTTCCCAAAGAAGTCACGCTATCTCATTCAGTTTTTCTCCTCCCTGCCGCCAGGCAAGTAACCAAACACAAATGTGAGGCTGCAGCTGGAGCCTGCAGCACTCCTGCGCCCCGGGATCGATGGCTGCGACGCGACGTGACGCTACAGGGAACAGGGCAGCATGAGCAGACGTTGGACCACCGTCCTCAAAGGTGACAAGCCTCCAGCGCCTGGACTATCACTAGCTCCCGCCGCTCCCTGCCAGCAGCCTCTAACCCTCCTTTCAGCAAGGTCCTGAAGGGGGAAGGTCCCCGCGTCCCGCAGTTTCCCCGGACAGGCGCAGCAACCGACCCCGCGGAGCCAACCGTGAGGTTTTGGTGCCCCTCTGTGGCCACCGGCTTGAACAGCAGGATTCCGCCTCCCCGGCCCGACGGGGCGAGCGCCTGTTGGAACAACCGGCTCGGTCCCGCTCCGAGGAGCCTTCGAGAAGGGACACTTGCAGTTTCTCCACATGAGCAGTAGAGAGCTGTAAGTTTGCTCTGTTTCTAAGCACAGGCGAGAGTAAAAAGGTCAATAAAGAATATTTGTTATTTAGGAGAAAAAGCTTCAACAACTCTGTCTCTCATGAAGGGTGATGAAAGCTCCCTGTCTGACACTGTCCCATAGGACATAGCAAAGGAAGCATGCTTTTTCCTTGGGAGGAAAGAACATATTTTTTTGTGAATGGGGGGTATTTATTCATCATAAAAAGAGCAAAAGCCACCAGCATGATTTCCTTCAAACCCTTCTTTAACCACATAAAAGGGAAAAACTTAAGGGAAAGCTGTATGTACTCAAATTTTGCTGACTGAATAGCTGGCTGAAAAGAGCTTCAGGCATTAAATGAGAAAATTCGAAGGGAGCTGGGGAAAAAAAAAAAAGAGACACCAGCAATACATATTCACTGGGGGTACACTGCCTGGAAGCAGTAAGACACTGTCTGGACAAAAGTGGAGCACAGAAGGAAGAGAAAGGCCAGAGTACAATGCAGGCACCCCATGTACAGACATTTTATTGTGAAGCAGAGGGACAA
This sequence comes from Athene cunicularia, assembly GCF_003259725.1. NCBI lineage: Eukaryota > Metazoa > Chordata > Aves > Strigiformes > Strigidae > Athene > Athene cunicularia. The sequence goes on along the minus strand of NW_020799101.1, from coordinate 24,743,602 downwards.
CCATCCGTCTGCTGGGATTACTCCACGTTTATTCACTGCTGGGACCTGCCTGTTCAGCAGTACAGATCTATGAAGAGAGAGAAAAATAAAAACTAAATTAAGCTAGTTGTATTATGACAACACAAGAGGATGGTTTGGCAGGTGACAGAAAGCAAAGGAAAACGTAGCCTGCATACTAAGAAAACCTGAGCAGGTTCTCTTCCTTGGTATGAATCAGTTTAATCCTCTTTATGAATAGCTGAATATGAAGAGACACTGAAGAAAATTGTCCTGGGCTCATTTTATAAGCTGAGGGTTTGCAGCATTTGTACCATTTATTACCTGAGTCCCTGTGCCTTAATTCTATTCTATTTTTTGGCCAAACTAAAGATTTTAAATGTGCAATGGGCTTCCTAAGACTGTTCTCATGCTCTGCAGGGGAGGGGAAAAAAAAAAAAAAGGCAGATTTATCTTAGAAGAAAACACACTCATCTTCAGGCAGAAATAATATAATGAAATTACTAGCACCTACCTTCAAGCAATAGTTGGATGGAGATTACATTTGTACTGTTTTCAGAGTAATATGTACACTTGTAAGCTACTTGGTACCTGCTCCTTTCATCAGCCAACAACCACTGCTGCTGTCACAGGACGTGTAGAATAAGCCACCAATATCAGCAGTTTAAACTAATGTTACACTGTAAACTAGAGCAACTGAAGTGTAGAAGCATATTCTCTTTTTATTTTTTAAAAAATAATTTGTTTTAAATACAACTTGAAAAGAGCAAGTAGTACATTTTCTTGGTTGGCACTTCAAGTTGAACCACTAAATCCCTATAACACACTGTCCAAACTTCTAGATTCATGGCTTGTAAAAACAAGAACCTTATCTTGACAATAAGAACCTTTTTTCTTAGTACAGGGAAGTGTTTTGGTTTATTCATCTAGTTCAGTTCAAAAACTTGTTCACTGAAAGCTAAGAAACCAACTGGGAGTGGAAAAAACAGGAAAGCTCATTTCTCTTTTACAAAACATTAAGAAAAATAAGGTGTGAGAGTATAAATTAAGTTAGTTTAAAATACTGAAAGACATGAACAAACAGAAACAATCTGTTCAATTCCCTAAGTAAAGATGGATTTTTTTAGACTCAGATTTCAGTTAAAAATATTTTCTTAAACCTTAAGTAAAACTACAGTCAACAGTCTGGATAGATAATTTAAAAATTTAAAGCTATTTGTGCATTGTAATTGAATTCCAATTTCAATCCAATTAGATCTTGACACAAATTAATCTTCTGATAAAAATGAACCCATGATTTTCTAGTATAATAAAATGTAAAAATTAGGATCCTAAATGTGTGCACATTAAACTACACCACTGCTTGATTCAAACTGGTACAGGTATAGTATATTCTCCTGGTCAGGAGCAGTATCATACCTAGCATACCAGCCTGTGCATATTTGCCAAGAAAGAAGGCAATGATGAATATCAAAGTAAAGTTAGTATTTCTTTAGCAAATTAAAATGTAAAATTGCATGACAAGATTAAAATAAAGATCACATTTCCTGTTTCTCAGTTTAAGTTTCTGATATGTACTCTTGCAAATTCCTGGAGTGGAAACAAAATTAGACAAAGAAATTGGATTTTAGCTAAATTCATTAATCCAAAAAAATAAGAGGAGCAATCTGATGGATTATATTAATCTTCCTGGAGTTACATGCTGCTCAACAGTGAGAAAAACTCTTCTTCTGCAATGGATTTTCAAACTCTTGCTCAGGAAAACAGGAGTTTACTTAGAAAAGCAAATAAAGAGGCCATTTCCTTTCCAGTCAACTGAGAAATCTTACAAAGTACCAACATTCTTTCTGATCCCTGACACATAGGAAAGACAAGGAAATACTTTTGGGCCTTAACTGTGCACAAAACCACACTGGAAATTAAGCTTCTTCTACCTGATGGGCTGATCTCCCAGACGGCTACAGCTTGAAAGGATTCCTTGAAATCAATTAAATGCACTTTTCAGATAGCTGGCATTTTAAAAGAAATTATGTTATTGTTAAACATTAAAAATACCGTCATACAACTTAAAGACATGATTTTGATCAAACAAAAAACCATGAGGTACTGCATTTTCCAAATCATACCAAATATTTATAAATTATACACTTCTAAGACTAGAACAGGATAGAGAAAAGAAATTCCAGCTTCCAAAAATGTATTGATTCGGAACCCTGAACTGTCAGACCTTTACCAGTCAACATGCTGAGTGCTGTTATTTTTGCTCGGTTCAAGATTTAGGATTTTAGATCATAGGCTGTGTTCTAATGAAAAGTTCAATACCTTATTTACAACAAGATGGAAATATTACTTTCAAATAATGTTTATTTTTTGTGTCCAAACAGTTATCTGTTCGCAGAAATAATGTTCATTTCTCCATGGGCTCCAACAACAGTGAAAACACTTCCTAGTGAACATCCACCCTAATGAAGGCCAGGGTCTTTGAGAATCAATTCAAATAGTGGGCATCTAAGCACTGAAAGTTTGATTTTTGCCTGAAGGCATCAATCTTACTGCTTTACTCATCTCGTTCCCTAGCACGATGCACCTGCTCTAGAGAAAAATGCGTTTTGAATCTCTTTCAACAGGTTGAATCTGTTGAAATCAGCAAGGAGAAGTCCCATCACCTTCTTCAGTGCCTGCAGCCTAAGCACTTTAAGACAGAGCACCCAACACTGCCTTGTGTGATGCCAAGCACTCTGTCAGCACAAGGTCATATTTGCAGAAATAACAGAAATCTCTCCTTGAGGTAATTCTAAGACAATAGCATCAATGTGGTAGAGAAACAATATCATACAGTAGCTATTCTTCAGGCATATTGGATTTTATGTCATTCTTTGTCTGAATTCATGACAATTAAGTGTTTAGCTGCATTGATTCATGCCAGGCTTTATGGTGTCTCCAACAGAAAGTGGCCCACTCTGGATTTCATCCCAGCTGAAACATCAGCTCAGAAAATCAAGCAATTTCTTCAGAGCCTAGCAGATTCAAGAACAGACTCCAAGGGCCCAGGCTTGGGGAAGCATGCTCAAGTATTTTTTACTGACAGAGATGCCCTATCAAAACAGTTTGAAGATGACTGTTCTATAAAAATAGACACTCAATATCCCTGATTAGAGCCATTTACCTTTACTTCAGACCCCAGATTCTTCACCAAGCAACCCCTTTGTCTATATTATCTATGTGCAAACAAGCCAATGCTTAACAAAAGCCTAAATACATTTGTCTGTGCTTCTTTATTAGCAATTGGTTTGAGAGTGTGATTGCTAGAAGCTCTTCCCTCTCTTTTCTGAAGACTTTTCTGAAGCTCATGTTTTTAGTCTTTAAGATGGTTTTCTCTTTGATGTTTTGTCCAAGTGAGTTGAAAAACTGCCTAGATATAGTGATATCCTCATCCCTCTAATCTACTGAATAATCTGTTTCTTTCTCTTATAACCCTCTTACACTGTAAGAGGGTTTATTTTCCTCATGCTCTTAACCCCCATTCTATGTGTGTACAAGCCTCATCTTTTCAATACATTTTTCAACAGCTCTTTCTTAATTTTAGACTTAAAAATCTGTGAGCCAATTTCTGTTGGACATGTTATGCTCCTTTGCAGTCTCTTCTCTCAGGGGGTGACTGATCCATCCAGTCTTATTTTGACAGGTCTGTAGGATTCTCCTGACTCATTCACAGATAACTTAGTACTTCCTCCCACTGTCAGCACTAATTTTTTTTCAGTCCACATATTTTGATTTCTGCAAACCTGTTCTATTGGACTGATTACAGAAACATTGAGCTGTCAAGGAAATGACCCATAAACAGTTTAAGAACAGTAGTTTGTCCTGTTGTACAAGAAAAGGCGCATCTACTCAAGAGAAATTTGTTGGTTTTGATGAGTTGAAAGTTCAAGAATTGCTTTTGTATGATATGGTTGGATTTGTTGAAAGGCCAGAAAGTTTAAGCTATGGTCAGGTCTACTAACATTTTATGGGCTGTCTTTTGGGTGTGCTCTTCCAATTGACATGCATTAGTTTCCCAGAAAGAATAGATACTCTCTTGGGGTGGTGGTTCTGGCTATAATCCATTTTGGACACCTGCCAGCTGCTATATTGGAGAATTTTTCTCTCTGAGGGTTCATGCAAGTGAACAGAATATGTATGACAACAAGAAATCATTTTTGTCCCTTATTATACTGAAGAAATCAAAGATAGGACAGTCATTGCAACAAGCCTTCTTGGGACAGATTCAGGCAATGATCTTGGGCTAGCATTGACTTTCCTTAGGTCCTGGGAGGAGAATATCATTTCACTGACCATACTTTCCTCTCTGAAACCAAATCAATAATTACAGATTGATTAAATGCACTTGCAAACTCTCTATTTCAGAATTCAACTTGGGACATGACAGTATTCTCAGATGGCAACATCCATGGAGAAAAATAAAAATCAATGGATATGACCCTTCTGACCTCTATTGAGGACACTGCCTGGTTGCATTCTGCATTTTAAATTTAATTTTGCAATAAAGTTAATTTTTTAATGACATTCCTTCTGAGACTATGGGGAATTATGGGACTGCTTTGCTTATTGTCCCTTAGGAATCTCAGACTGAGCTGCCATGTTCTAAATCATTTCTCACAGTCAGGCCCTATTAATCACCCAAGGCTTTGCACAGCTGGGCATCATATTCTCCATTGATAATTCAATTTTCACAGAGCTGGAAAGATCTTCAAGGGCTTTGAAAACTATGTGACAAATCATCCTTTTCTCACAGAAGTCAACTCAGTTACATATAAACTATAACAGCTTTCAGGGTAAGCGTCAGTATCTTCTGTGGTTCTGCAGTGACTGGACTCACATGACCACAGCCCATCCCTGTGGTTTCACCTCCTCTGCATGAGTAAGTAAATCAAAAGAATAACACACACATGTATTTCCACCTCACCGGATGTGTATAAGCCAGCTGGAGGGAGGATGAGAAATTAGCCTCTTCTGAAAACAAGCAGGAAACACAGCTTTAAAAATTGCTTAAAACACAGGCAGCAAAGTAAAGGCTTCACAGATCCATTTCAGGACTCCAAGACAACCTCGCATCCTTCACACCCTGCCATGAAAGACCCATAACATAAAGTAGCCTTCCACACATTCTCCACTTCTGTCCTTATAAGGCATGGATACCACTGAGCCTCAGGAATCAGCTCACTCCGTGACAGCAGCTGGTGAGATGTGGTGTGTACTAAACAGGTGTAAAACAGCCATAGAAGCCATGTTAAGACAAAGCTGTAGCTATAGCAGCACTGCTAGGGAAGTAGAATGACTTCACATGACCCCATATCTGCCCTTAGGTCTCTCCTCAGTAAGGACAAAGTTGCCTGAAACACCCATCACATACTTTTAGAGTTAGAAACACTTCCTGATCATAATTTCTGCATTTCCTTGCACAGATTTTTCTTTTTCTTTTCGATGAAGGCAAAGTATGAAAAATACATCTCTTTCTCTTACAATTGAAGCAGCATGGACTGATAGATAAATGGCAGCATATCCTACTGGTTAGAAAGCTATAGACTATCTTCCTTACTGAGGGAGTATCAGCTGGTGCCTCCTTTACAGAGTCGCTAGTTTACAAGGATCTGCAAGGATGCAACCTGCGCATCAGACAGCAGGTATGAATCTCTCTGGCCTCTTTGACTTGGGAAGGGCGATGTCCAGTTCACTCCATGTGAAAGAGCTTGGTGCCTCTGTGCTGTCAGTAGGCTGCGGATGCAACACTAGAGAAACCGCACAGACTTACATGCCACACATGGAACAAAGGAAGCCCCCAGTCTTAGGCAGACTAATACCTCTGGGCAACAGCAAGGCAGATCATTTAATATAGGCAAATCATAGTGAATGTAACTTGGAAAGAGGACAAACACTCAAGAGATATCACAATTAAAACAAGGTAATGCAAATTCTGTAGACATCTTCTGACTACCTGAAAATCAGAAGGGCCAAGCAACAGGAGAATGAGTCTTCCATTTCTATTGGACAAGTTGCTTCCAAGAAGGTTTGGAAGATCAGACAGTCCAGAGCATTATTGATAAGACTTTTTTTTTTTTTTTTCAGTAATCAGCATCAGACTCATCAAAGGCATAAGCTCAGATGACAGTGACTTCTCAACAACTACTGGGAGTCATCTCTACATGAAATGAATAGGCAGATTTTAGCACAAAATCAGGACAGAAGGCAGAAGTTGTCCAAACATCCAATGCAGTTCACGGGCTTTGCCAAGATGGATCATGTCAACTCCATCCTTCCATCGCTACAGATGGTATTTCTCCTGCTCAGGGCAGAAATAAAAGATTGTGTACTGTGAGTATGCAGGTGTTATCCTCTGTTCCTGTAGCAAGTGCATTAATAATACATTAAGTGGGTTTCAAGGCTCCACCTTGTCCTCCACCTGTGTTTACTTTATTTTTCTGAGGGGAAATGCCACATCCTGAACAATGTTGCAGTATGGAAAATTTGTTAAATGGTAGTATTCAGCACTAAAATACTGTAAGAGTCTCCTCTCTGTTTGGGATTCAATATAACTTCCATTGCCCTGTCTATGGAGGTCACCTCCTTGTTATCAGTTCCTGCTAATTAAAAGATTAGGAGATCGGGAAAGTCACCCTGAGGAACCAGATATTACTAGCACTAACAACAGCTGGCAAAGTAACAGAGACACGTGACTAAATGTCCTAACTCCCTTCCCTTTACACATCTTTCAAGTTTATCAGAAACCGCAAGGGACTGGACCCAATACTTAGCAGGATGCTTTTTAGTTCTGTGGCCTATGAAATTCATTTCCACTCTTCTGGTGAATTTGCTGCCAGTGACATTTCATCAAGAACTGCTTTCCAAATGACTGGTGTATGTAAGCCCATGTTTCCAGCAACAACCTGCATGCCCACTAAAAAAGTTATAATCTCAGTTCAGTCTTCAGAGGTGCACACACATGCACGATAAAGGCCACTTCTAAGTGTTGGGTCACTGCTTAACAGTAACATGTTACCCCATGACACATTTTTTCTTTGCTTTTTCAAGGCAGCACTCGCTACTGTATGTTTAGACTTGATAGCTTCAGTATCATGATGGCAATGCTGTCTTTTCCTACTGCCATAAGAGAGACCTCATAGCCTTCTGATTATTTCAACATGGCATTGGAAAGGTCCTGGTCTGCTGAAGCTATTGCTCCCTCATACTGAAACAGTGCCTCCCCTATCTAACCTTGCAATTGTTTCATTGATGGTATCACAGCAGGGAGCAAGAGCCAAGGCTTAGATATGAATTGAGAGCTAAGACTCCTGAGGCAAAGTTCAGACAGTTTACCTGGAACAATGAGTACCCCATGCATTTATAGGCTGTTTAATCATACGAGGATCTGAGCCACATCCCTTTCCTAAGTTTTCTCTGGATTTCTCAGTCACCTTGCCCAATTCAACACCCTGCTCTGTGATTTTGTGAGCTTATTCCATGCAAAACAATAGCCCCTGTGTTAAAGAATTCTCACAACATTAACCTTTCTTGAAAGTGCTTTGAGAGCCATGGATAATAAGTACTATGAATTGCAAAATACATTAAGTGTTTTGGAATCATTTCCACATGACTTAGTTCACAGTGGGCCTTCTCTCAGATACCTACTGTAAAACACTCTTAATCATAACCTATCTTAAAACAATTTCCAACATGAAACATCCTGTAATGTTTCATGTTTTCACCACCCTCACCCAAAATTACAGAAACATTCTAGCACATGGCAAAAGAAAGCCTTTTGCCCCGTTAGACCATAAGCAATAACTCCTAAAGCTGTCAGTAGCTATGAAGGGATTTCTGAAAACCACTTTCCACATTCCAGGCAATGACTACCTTACACCAAGAGTCCTGCGTGAAGGCCAAAGTTTGTCAACCTGACATGAGAGGTTCCAAATGGAATCACTTATAACAAAAGCAGACCTAAGCCTGACCAGCCATCTTCTAGGAGACCTGAAACAGGGCAGCATCTTAAAACCTCCTGGCAGCCTCTTGAAATCTGCACTCTTCTGGGAGACATGAAATACAGTTTGAAGACCTATGCAAAGCAACTTTGGCAGCTTGCAGATGGCACACACTCTGAACACTAAAGTCTAGTTTTCTTAAAGAAGATTAAGGAAACACCTGATGAGTCCTAGCTTACAATCAAGTGATGTCCAAGATCAGATATGACATTGCATCGTTATTTAATACAAAGTATGGACATTATAGGAGGTGGAATTTTACTGATCAGCCAAGAAGATCTGCTGTAGGCTAAGATCATCTTACATCTGTAGGCTAGGCTCACAGCAGTGGGAAGAAAATGATAAAAGGTTTAAAAAGAATAATGGAAATATCCAGGCACAACAGAAATAGATGGTGCCTAAGTGCAGGGAGCTTACCTTGAAACAACAGCAATAACAGCAGAGCAACAAAATTGTGAGGCCCAAAAATGTTTCTTTCTGAGGAGTTTACCAAAGAGACAAGATGATGGTCTCATGGCAATAGAAAAATAATGAACAGTCTAGAGCAGGTAAGTGTGCTCCTGTCTATATTCTAATAAAGTGAAACCACAAAGGCTTCTACAGGAATTTAAAAAATAAATAATTAGAGTTCATAAATCCAAAGACAACTAAACCCTGCCCCTCCGTTTTGCTACAATCAGAAACAAACAGTTTAGCACAATTATTTCCGTCACTATCTAGAGTTGACTTTATTGTTTTCAATTTTAAGTTCTTTAAAACATGCAAACTTAAAGATGTTCAGACTGTTCATCTTCCTGAAGCTAAGAGGACTGGCTGACAGCCTTCTTGGTAGAAAGACTGGCAGTATTCCATAATAAAGACTTTATGTCTGGATCCCTAAATTAATAGCTGCAGCCACTGAACCAAAAGAATTTTGTTCTAGTAAAAACTGTCAAGCTGATAGCTCTGGAGACTGAGGTGTCTCATTTATTCACAGAACAATTAAATTATAGAAAGCACTGGGCAGATTCCTCCCAACTATGCCTTTCAAATGTTACTCCGATAAAATCTCTGTTCTGAGGCAGCTCTGCTGCGGTGAAGGTGGTTTTTTTCATGGCTGTGGATGAACCTGTCAATGGAAAGTTGCAATTAGTACAAATCCCTGATTGCAGATGTGCAGTGGGAACATCTGTCTCAGCAGGAAAGACTGACATCCAAGACACTTTGCAAAAGCCAGAGAACAGGCAACAGATGGCAACAATTTTCAGTCACCAGTGACAGGCTTAGACTCCTTTCTGGCTAACAGGTGTGAATGGCTCAATTATCTGGCCAGTTCCCTCAGACTTCTGCATCTATCTGAAGTTGAGGACACTGCACATTTGGTGACAATTGTTTTTAAAATTACCTAATAAAAGCAAAGCTAGTAACAGCACTCAATTCCCATCAAGTTCAGTGGGAGAGCATGCATGCTTAGCTGCTCCCAGGCTCTGACCCTGCATCATGTTCAGTGGCCAGAATGGTGATGTACATGCTCAGTTAAAAGGTTCAGGTTTTTCAGTGGGGTTCTGACTTTCTACCACGAGTCTGACAGAGGTAGAATGAGATCAACAACCAGATGATTCAGCCTCCAGCAAAAATGCAGAAAATTCTCTATTCCTCATTTAGTGCATCTATAATTAGTACTTCCTATGCATAGAAACACACAAAAGCACATAAGCATATAAGCACTCCATCTACCCAGTGATAACACTGACCTACTGCCTGAAGATCTCCCCCCTCCCAAATCCACAGAGCAAGACAAAGAAACATTTAGGATTCCTGGCAACCTACTCCTTTTCCAGCACATGCTAAACAAAACTCTGCTATCTAACAGGGAGAGAGGATGAATTAACATAACCACCTCTCCACACAGCAATTAGCAAATGAAATCAAAACAAAGGAAATGTCCTCCATTAATCTTTCCCTGCCAAAGAGCACCTGACTGCCATATAATCCACAGCAATTAGCCAAATAATGGAAGCGCAAGAGATTTATCTTGAAGCAGGAATTAGGGAGGGCACAATTAATGTACTGTACATCAAGACTGCAGGTAAAAGCTGGTGATCCCTCAGTGCAGGGTTGTTGGAGGAAACTGCAAAGCTTAGTAGCCTGGAACCAGGTTGCAACACATACACCCCAATATTCCCCTGTAAAATATTCTGAATAAGTCTGATTGGCAGTCACTGCATATGGGAGGATCAGAACTCGTATCCAAATTCACACAAACTTCAGTTGTGCACCAAATAGCTTACCAATATCTCCTGTTAAGAGAGAAAATTGGCAGCAGTATTTGAGAAAAAATCTGGGGGCATACAAAAAAGAAGGCAGTAAAACAGTAGAGATATTGAAAGTATGTTCCTGCTCGCAAGCAGGACCCACCCATTCCGTCAGACATGGTACTATTTATCAGGGAAGATATGAGACAAAATTTGGGACATGTGGTCCCTTTTTAAAAGACAAAGAAGAGTTGATTTTATTGTGCATACTTACATACTCTTTTCAAAAATCATCCTGCTGCTTTGCAGGATGATGTGAAATAATTTGCAGATCTTATTTTCTAAATGTTGCATGGTCTTGTTTTGGGCTACAGAACAGCTGCCACTTTCTAGCCAGAGATAACTGCAGATTATAGTAAGAGTTTTGTAAATTCATTGTATGAAGAGATTCCAGGATGGCAAAGAGTTTAGGTGGTATGTCCCATCAGGAAGGAGAGATCCAGAGGTACTGAGAGAATTGCCACTGTTAATCACTACTTCCCCTCAGCTCTGCACACTGTGGGAGCTGAAGCCAAAAAAGATCCAGAAAAGTCTCTCCAGATGATACTGGGTTATGAACTAAACTTGATGAGAAAGTCAAATCTCTTACATTATTTTATTTCCTGCTGTTAGACCATTTGAAATCACAGTGCTCTGATGCTTTTCACTTTTTGTTCTCTTCTGTTGTTTTTCCTGCCCATTTACCTGGTTATTTTAGTGGGGCTCTTAGCTCAAACCTGCAAAGCAACTGGGAATTTAAGAAGACTGAGTAGTACAAGGCTAGAAAAAATGCAAAGCCCGAGACAGGCAGATGCTCCACTACATGGCAGTTAGAGGATCAGGTAATTGGAGTCTCAACATGCAAAATACATATATCTTACATACATACATACAATACATACATACAAATAGCTGAATATTTCTTAAATTAAAAGATGCATTTTCCTTTCTCCAAAGTCACACAAAATCTGAATGCCAAGCCTGGAACAGCTTACAGGGACACCACAATGCTCTTACTTACATTTGCATCAGAAATAGAGAGAAGAGACAAAATGAAGAAAAATTAACTATCTGAAGACAAACAGTCTTTGTTCTAAGCACCATTATTAGGCAACACAAGCCCAAAGGTCTGTGGTTATTTTAACAAGATTAATAAGTCTATGAAAGAGCAATACCCTTAAACAGTACAAAGCCATTCACATTATGATAAACATAAAGGGTTTCTGTCATCCAATAGGCTGGCACAGGAGAAGACATTTAAAGAGATTTACAAAGATTAGGACCTCTGCCATAAGTATCTGTGCCAAAATTTTACTATGGGACAGTAAACAATTTATTGTCCCATGACATTAAGTGTAATAGGACACAAGGTAGGAACTTGATTCAACAAAAGACTTATTCCAAGCATATTTGCAATACTACAGAACCAAGCGGAATAGGAAGAGCACAGACTCTGCATATTACTGAAATCAGTGCTGAAGTGGTGTGCAAAAACCTTCTTGTCATCAACTTAAATATCAACTTACTAGGCAATCCAACAGAGAATTTTCTTTGGGCAACTGGTCTCATGGGTGTTGCTGTTACTGGGTCTTTTAGGTATTCAGACAGCTCAAGAGGAATTCTGAGGGCTCTGTAATGAGATGTATTACAAAATGATCAGATTTTGCCATATATAAGAGCTTTACTCTACAGGAAGCCTGGTAACAGATTTAGTCTTGCTCTGTTCAGAGCTTCACAGATGCCATCAACTGTATACTCTCTGTGCTCCAGACCTATGTCTGATGTCTTTTCACACAGCAAATATAATAGAAATAAATACAGAAATCGAGATAGGATTAACCCACAATTCATTCCTGAAAAACCCTTGAATGACTCACATTTCTAAACCTATAAAACCTGCAGCTGACTTGTTTCAATAGAGCAGAGAACTTGCTTCCGAAATCCAAAGTCTGCCCCCTAGTCCCAATGTATCATACTTCTAATCAGGAAAAAAGATGCACCTTTCTGCCAAAGAATACTGCTTGTAAGTAAAGAAAAAAAAAAAAAATCAGTGAATGTTCACCTAGAGGAGCTACTAAAATCTGGCGCAAGGGTTAAAAGCAATTTGAAAGACTACTCGATAACAATGCTTTGGTTTAGTCCTTTCCCATACCTCCTTGATTTTATTCCTTCTTTTTCTCCTTCCTTTCTTTCATACCTCTTCCTCTCTTCCCCTCCAGAAAATCTGAAAATCTTATCTCTGTTATTCTGTCTTTCAAGCTTCACAAAGAGGATGTGTTCACTCCTGGAATATACTGTATAGATCTCCCCTATGTGCTTAGCATACTCAGAAAGTGGGGGAGTGAGGTTGCAAAAGTAAAGGAAGTAAGAAGCTAGCTCCAGTCCAACAACAACATGCTCCATGTCCAACAACATGAAGCTTCAGCTCTAGAAGTTCTCACAGATTTTATCCTTCTAATTTCTCTGGAGTTTCATCAGCTGACCCAGCAGGGTCACTTTGCCCTGGTTGTGGCAATCTGAGGCGGCTTCCCACAAAATTGGTTGAGCTGTTTCTCTAACTCACGTAACACTGCCTTTACAATTGCTCCCATGGGTCTCTTTCCTTTTTTTGACTGTTAATTTACTGTGCTTTGTCAGTATATTTACAAAGAAATGATAGAACAGAACAGAGGATACCATTTCTGGTCTCTTTGCAGCATACAGCAATCATTTACCAGGCATTGAAGACTAATGAATCTGGAACTGTTTGTTACACTCCAAAAGCATTAGCGTGTTCCTGCCATTTCACATTGGGGATCTAGTCCTAAGTATGCATGAGAAAACAGCAGCGGGTGTCCCTTAGTGCTGCCTTCTGGGGAATCCTTAATAGCAGCAACACCAAAAGATCTTGCCAAATCATTCCATTCTCAAGTAGACATTTCCACCTTCTCCTACAGAGTCTTGTTTCCTGTCCATTCCAGTCAATACCTTCCCATGACACAGAGATCAGGATGGACCTGCCAACACAGCCCAGCACAAGCTACAGCTGCATCCCCCCATCTAGCCACTTACAGCAGTCTTTCTGACCGCACTTGTTTCAAGGAAAGTAAGGGAGGAAAGAATGGCATCCAGCCAGTTTACCTGCCTCACTGCTTTGCAAAATGGAAATGGAGGGCAAAACCTCAGAGATGAGCCAGTCAGGCTAGTGGCTGCATGGCTAGTCTACCTAGCTGTTTCCCTGTTAGTGGACTGGTTGCAAAAAAGTTAGTTTGTCATCAATTTTTAGTCACTGAGGTATTAGCAGACTTCTCCCTTGGTGCATTCCTAATTCATACTTTTAATGCCTAATCACCCACACAAGCCAGTGTTTTAATTTCCCACATAGCTGGCTGAAACTCAACATGAAGGCTCCCACTGTCATCCAAGTATAAGGATGAATTCCTTGTTCGCATAACATGAGTGACGAACATGGTGGAATACTGGCAGCCATAAGAGCACGGCCTGGCAGAATTCAGTCTGTTCTAGGCTGAACAAAGCTGCACACAGGGCATTCTTAATCTCTACTCTGCCCCTGAGCCAGGACACATTGTACCTTAATTTGACAGCAAGAAAATAAAGACTGGCTTAAAAAGAAAGCTGTATGTCAAGATTTTCTTCATAACAGACAGACTGGAAATAACAAAGTTCTCATTATACTAACTGTTGAGATTCTCCTTTGTGAAACTGTGACAAATCTAATAGTGCATGGGGGGGATATTTGTTAATATTGTCAACAGACAGATGGATGAGTTTATAGAGAGAAGTGTATAAACTTCAGCCAAATACAAAGATAGAGAAACTGCCTGGGAAAACATAACTGAGAGTAACTCAGCATGGCTTGGTATTGGGAGCTGAACTTGCAGCTTTGACAAGGCTGACTTTAAGGCGACCTTCAGTGGAGCTCCTTAACAGTGTATGCTGGGCAATCGCTGGTAAATCTTTATTAATTTTAATTGGCGGCACCCATTTATAAGAACCATTAAAAAGGATAAATTGAGCCCATCCGGCGTAATGTCTTTTGTTAATTAGTTTGTCAGCACTGTTTTAATATCCCCTAATGACTTCATATTTCAGGCCTGACATTAAAGGAGACGCTGTGAGAAAGGAAATGGTCTTATCACCGTGTACATTTTTTTCTTTTTTTGAACAAAAAGTGTCCTTCCAGACCTGACCAAGGTTAGGTGTCATTTAACTCAGACAGACAGGTACCACAAGACTTGGAAGGGCCCTCTCACCCTATCCAAACTTCACCTTGCTACTGACCAGCATGCTCTGCTGAGATTTTCTCTTTTTACAGACCCACACAGCAGCAGAAGAAATCAAGAGTCATCAGTCACCAAATTCCCACCCTCCATAGCTTGTCATGGCCTCATCTCCAGTCTCAAAGCAGAGTCATGTGGGAAAAAATAAGAGAAACCTGAAATACAATTGCAGCAATGCCTCCCTTAAGTAAAAGCAGGTTAGATCCCACAAAGCTGAAGGTCTTTTGATTCACAAGGACATGCAGAGCACCAATATTCTAATCTGTCTTGGGGACCACAAACCTACAGATAAGAAGCTGGCAGAATAAGAGCATCAGCAAAGAATGCTTTGTGTATGAATTTGATTTGTAAAGGAAGACAAAGGAGAAATTATTTCTTTAAGTATGATGCTTGTCCCAGAACAAAGGAGGATGAGCAAATCTGTGATTTTGGTGTCAACAGTTCTCTCATTCCTCCCTTGTGCTCATCTTGTATTTCTTGAAATAGCACAGTCAAACTGCAAGCCTGGAATATGAGGAACTTGAATTCAGTTATAAATGTTGGAAAAACATGGCTTTTCTACTTCTGAAGAGTACAACACTTTAGACCTTTATGTCTCAAATAGGTTATGAAGACTTTATATTAGCAACTTAGCAAACATTTAACCCTTTCTCCTGAATATGTATGCACTTGATAATTTTTATTCAAGGAGGAAATGTATGAAGTAAGGGCCAGGAGAAGGATCAGATGTATCTATCACAAAAGGTAATGAACCTGTCATTGCCCTAGAGCTCCCTTTATGGGGTTAACCTGGTTTTCTTAGACACCACTATCTCTCTCCTCACAGTTCTGCCACACATTAAATGTCTTTGAGCTGCTGAACACTGGAATTATTCACTTGGGAAGCATTTACTCACTGTGAGGTCTGCAGCAAGTTTTATCTCTGCTCAGTTTCCTACAGTGTCTTGATCAGTCAGGGGGAAGATCCTGAAATAATGTTGACTTTTTGTCAGTGAAGGGCTTTGTCTCGAGAACTGGATTCTACTAGGTTTTTTTTCAATGAAGATTACAATAGGTGAGCAATATCCTCTACCAGTTAATATAACATTTGATGCTCTGGTGTCTAGTGTTAGATTAATTCACATGAGGGTGAAGTGAATAAGAGAGAAACAACTAATAAGAAAATTAGCTTTTCCTGTATTTTCCACAGCTTTTCAGATCATGAATAATTCCATTAATTGTAAAGTGTTTGCATTATACTGGTAACAGTAAAAGGAAAATTAAATCTTTAGCTAACAAAATAGCATGCTTTTTCCTTGAATTTTAGGGTAATCCATAAATGGGTCTTTATAAGCATTGTACTGAGAATTGTAGAGACATGTTCTACTTTGCTAGATCACGTTTCAGGAAAACACAAACAAGTAGTAACTGTAAAGACTGAATCAGTTATTGGTTTTATTACTGAGCAAAATCTTTGCCTCAAAGTCAATGGAAATCTTGCTGTAAAGGTCTGGAGAACTAACAGGTTTTACTTTTTCCATTAATATTTAGGGATAATGATTTCACTACAGATTTTTTTTTTTTTTTTTTTGATGGATACAGTCACAGCACTTGAATATTAAAAGCTGCTCTATGATCTCCCAAAAGCCATCCTACTGTCATTGCAAGCTTGTGCCATGTTTCATGCAGATTTAAAATTTTCAGGGGACTGCTAAAACTATGCCCTATCTGAAGCATACAGTAAAAGCACGCCTAGGGTGAAACAGATATTCCCAGCAGGCTCAACACCTCTTTGAATGAACTGTCTTTGCAGCTAATAAGAGTCTTGAGTTTTTCCTCCAACCAGCCTGTCTCTTGTGTACTGGTGTGCTCTACAGAATTCAGCCTTTTATAATCAAAGATCTACATAACACTGCCAGCATAGTTGGTACTTACTCTCCATTTTGCAGCTCTGACAAATACAAATTTACATAATAGTCTTCCATTTCTATAAAACATCATTATTCATGACAAGCATATTTCCAGTCTTCACAACAGAACAAAAGCTTGTATTTCCATTGTCCCAGTATTTTCAGCTTCTGTTGTACAGGAAAGTATGCCTTAATTAGTTTCACTATTGCTAGCTAGAAAGTGAAGAGAGTTTATTTTCTTCATATGCATTAACACAATGACAGTTGAAACTCACCTGGGAACTGAGGAAGAAGGAAACTAGTATTCCTGTTCCCAGTCACATGTAAGAGCTAGAGAGAAGAGAGTATCTACCACTGCCAAAATGTGGCAAACTTAGGCCTAGGTCTTCCAGACTATTGCCACATATGTTCCAAGACTATTTTCACCTTGATATCTTTCCTCCTTTCATGTAAAACTTTCTGTTCTCCAGCATGTCATTCTTGCTTCTGGTCTTCACAGTTTAGGTATCTGATAATCAAATTGTCAAATACTAGTAAAATGCCTGTATTTTAATAACATTTTTTAAAGTTTGAAAATGCAAACCCTGTGCCCAACATATTTCAGATATTCTAATTAAATAATATTTTATTGTAAATTATTAATATTTTTTAATTCTTATCCAAAAGCCAGCTTGCCAAATCCAAAATATACCCCACATCTTAGCACCTAGGAAATCTGGCACCCATTAAAATAACTTGACTAGTCTAAATAAGCCTATAAAATTAATGTTTGTATATGAACAAAACTACAGGTAGGCCTCATCCACGACATACAGACCCTGTATGTGCCAGCAGAAGGCCCCTGACCAGCCCTCCAGGCTGGTTCTGGCCTCATTATCAGTCAGGAATCACTGAGGAACTTACACAGATTTATCAGTGTGCCTGGATTACTCAGTGCATATGTTGAAAATTTCCCTTTCCCTGACAACATTAAGTTGGAGGAAGACAGACATCACAACCCATATTTACAAGAACACTTTTTTTCTTAATAAAGCTGTTATGATTAATAAAATCAAGCTATTTGTTATTTTAATAGCAGATAACTAGACACACTACATGCACTTCATACAGCTCACTCACATGCACACCAACTCACTAACTTGTAGTTACCAAATTGGAGCAACAGCTGGGAGGCCAACCCCAGCCATTTCCTCAGAAGCAGAGGATGGTACTGCTACAACAAGGGCTTCCAGGCAGGTGTTCAGAAAGTGCTTCAATCATTCCTTTGTTTCAACTGGTGTGTATATGTACACACCTGTAGTTCCCCTCTGCGGATAGCAGCCATCACTGTCTCGGATGCAGTGTGAGTCACGCATCACTCTGTTGATCCTGGTGTTTGCTGGTGTCCTTCAACAGATTTGGCTGATTCACATGCTTATACCCATGCTTGTGGATCCAACAGCATTACTAACCTCTGGAGCTTAACAGGTTTTGGGAGACTTTCAGACATAACTTCTCAGCACACACTTTTCCACTCTCACTTGCTGTTTCCTGGTGTCTATTTCTATGCTCACGTCCACAAATACGCGTAAAATCCATCCACAGTCACACAGAAGGTGCCTTTACAACACACACAAGAGATCTGATGCTTCTGGCAAAAAGCAGAGCTATTAGGTAGTACCATGTGAACTGTACTGTTATGTGCAATAGCTTAAGGAGACAAGGGGTACCAACAGAACTGCAGAAATCAAAGAAAAAGCTACTAATTAAATTCTACACAGTGAATATGAATTTTTTTTTTTTTGAAAACAACTAAGAACTATAAAGATAAAACAAAGGTAAACTCTATAAAGTCATTTTTTTATTTAGCATATTATATAAATAATTGATTAAATTTAGTCCAAAATTAGGCATTTAAAAATCATTCCACAGAAACAACATTGAAAATAATCTGAACTTTGGTATCTGTTTTGATCATTCTTCAAGAGACCATAGGCTAATATTTCATAAGAATCAGCTTTGCATCTTATACCTCAGCACTGGAAAAAGCAATTGCCTGATTTCATGGGGGGGGGGGGAAAAAAAAAAAAAACAAAAAACAACACAACAACGCAGAAGGAAGTAGAATAGATCACATTAGTTTGTGTAAAATCATAAATGTCATTAATTTTGATTGTCATTTGCTCCTAAATCTCACCATCATTTAGCAAGCAACTTCTTAGTCCTGCATCATGCTGAGCATTCAGCAAAGGAGATTTGTTGCTTGCACTAACAGTTACAGTTCTCAAACCACCTTACAAAAACTGCCTGATATCTTTACCCTCATTTTGCAGGGAAGAAACTGAAACACAAAGATAAGTTTTTTGATCTTGGTGGCAGAATCAGGATACATCAGTTTGTATTTTTCCTGGAAAAATTCTTTTTTTTTTTTTTTTTTAATATGAAGGACTAGACAGTTCAGGCTGCATATTTCTCAGCTCTCCTTTGACAAGAAAACTATTAGTCCTTCCCAAATTCCCTTATTTTCCTCAGTATCCCACTCTCTTTTTCCCAAACCAATTCCTGGTCACAAGTGATAGAAACCTTTAATAATCTTTCCAATTAAAAGTTCCCTCTTTGCTTCAGATCTGTCACTTATCTCACAATTTTCTCTTAGTCCACTGCTTCCCATAATGAAAACAATCACAACTGTAATAAAAATAATTTCAAAAATGAAGTGATTTTATAATGAAGTTCATAAAGGAATACAAACTTGTGGAAGTCAATTAACAGGAGTCCCACAGCACTTATTCACAGGACTACACTAAAATTTTCTCATAGAAGAGAAACTAAGCAAAATCAAGCAAAGATAAAATTCACCTTAGTGAATTGTCTCCAAACATCTGATAGCTCACCCCCATCCATTTTTATCAACTTTTATTCAAGTAAAATAATCCACTGAATAATTCATGTGAACAGCTTTGATCTGGAGCCTACGTACAATGAGTTCCTTACATGCATTTTGTAATGCATATAATCCTACTTCTCTTATTCAGCCAAAAATAATATAGTTTTGGAATAGATTTCTTGCCAAGAAGCACCAGGTTCACTTTGTGGAACATTAAACTCACTCTTTGCAATGAGATCTTTTAGCCAATTTGTTCACAACAATATAGTTTCAAAACAACAAAAGGACACTGAAGAGACAAATGCATTTCAGATTTTGTCTGAATAATCCTGATCTACTCTCAGTATTTGCCTGCTTTTACGGAGCAACATCAGCTGGATCTCAGGAAAAAAATCCAGCACTAAACAAGATGAAACAGTGCAGCTAAGCCCAGTTTGACATAGCGACTGGGAAGCAAACGTAGTGAGCTGCCACTAGATGACAGAGAGTGTCCCCACCTTTGATTCTACTTCAGTAGAAAACAGAGAGGCCCTTTGAAAGCACTGAACATGACAGTCTCTCCCTGCCTTCTCCCCATTACATCATGGATGGGCCTCTCACAACAAGCAGAAGAAGATTGAGCCAGGGAGAGGTGAACTGTCAATAGCCAGGTTTTACATGTGCAATTTAACAAAAGATTGGGCACATTATTGGGG
>NW_020799101.1:24700373-24723513 GCF_003259725.1 Athene cunicularia | reverse complement strand
GGGGGGGGGGGGGGGGGAAAGAAGGTGCTTTCACTTTAACCTGAAAAATATATTGCAATGCTGAAACAGGACTGTAGCAAAATGAGTGCAGTCATCTTCTTTACTGGCCACGCAGTGAGACCAGTGTCAACAGAGGTGACTCGTGGTTTGTTTGCCAGGAGCTCAGCCTCCCAGAGAGATGAAAACATGCTTTCTGCTACATTTCATAGGTTGTGGGGGCTCCCATGGCCTGTCATTGAACCAGTTCTTTGGTCAGGGGTTGTTTTGCCAATTATTAGGCCTAGCATAAAGGACACAGCCAGCATAAAGATGAACCAATAACCAAATTGTATCTGATACAAAAGGGTCAGTACATGGGTGAGTGCTGGGGGTACAAATAAGTCAGATTATACATAATCAACATCAATCCCACTGACCCCAACAACAACACTGCATGACCAACAACGGATGGAATAAATGGTGAAATACAATCTCCCATAGAAGGGACAGGAGACAACCGAGTCAATAAGCCAAATACATAAGACCAAGGAAGCCACATACTGAATCTCCACACGGCCCACGTTTACAAAAGCCAGACCTGACTGGAGCCCAGTCCCAGGGAGGCGGGAGGTCCTTCCCCAACAGGGAACTCTGCACAGGACATCCACCTCACAGACAGACACTGCCCCTGCCTGCAAGGGGTCCCAGCTTTTATCCCCAAGTGGGACACCTGACCCTTGTTTACTCAATGTGGGACACCTGGGGCTCATTTACCCAATGGGTCTCCCTGCCAGGCCTGACCCACCCTGGAGGGAAGCCTAAAGGTAAACTCACCCCCCTTTGGGAAGGGCTGTGGCAATCACCCATATGTCAACCTTAATTTGGGGTTTGGGGTTGAAACCCCTGCATTTCAGAGGTACACTCTGCTGTGCTAAGGCTCCCTGCTTTCCCTCTAACCACCTATGCTGGCCTAGACATACACTAACAACATATGATGCAGACTGAGGAAGAAATTTTGTGTTTCAAATAGTTATTCCCATGAAACATTCAGCATATAGACAAATAGTTTGTACAAATACCAAAAGGTCTCATAACTTCTGCACCCCAGATTATCCCCTATGTATTTTAACAATTTGTGCACTTAAATGCATGGGCTTGATATTCTGCCAGCTGGCTGCCATTTATTTCACTTTAGTGGAATCAGAAAGACAAGAAGCAGCTTTACAACTGTTAAGTAATCCAAGACTAGCCACCCAGACCTTTTTATACTATAATGTTCTGTTAATTACTGCCCTCCCTAGTTTTGTACAGTGTGTTCTGCCCTCACAACTGAGTTGAGCTGGTGGCCAGGAAGATTACCTTACCCTTAAACTCAAAATGTTTTCTGTCCTGCTCAGTTCTGATATGGGGAAGTAGATTAACCGATTCATCAGCAGAAGTCTTCTGTCAAGTGAAATTTTCATCCATGGTTTTCTGCCTGAACCAGCCCTGAAAAGCTCCCGCCAGCTCCTTGCCTACATCCCCCCAGAGTGACTCAACGGTCCTACTCCCACTGCTCCCTCTCACTACTCTCAAATAAACAGAGAATTAACTTCTTGCTTCCTGAACTGCAGCAGAAAAGTTGGTAATGGACATTAACAAAGAGGAATGGAAATGGCTGCATACCTTAAAAGCTGTGCATTAACACCACACCAGAACTACTGGTTGGGACTGGCTTCCCCATTGCACAGAAGGTACACTACTGGTTTGTCAACAGACATTTACATAACTCTCAAGTTATGATCAGCTCTATCTAAAATATTGAGAATGTTATAAAAAGAAATTTAATCCTATAAATAACCTATAAATCTTAGTGTGTGGAGAATGTACTCTGCCTCAGGCTTCTGGTATAAGAAGTGAGGCAGTCACAAGGCTAGGTCAGCATCCATTCAAGCACTTCCAATAACTTTTTCATTGTCTTCTTCATTGATACAAAGGGTTGTGTACATTAATACAAAGGGATATGTAGGCAGGCCCTGCATATCTATAGAGAAAGCTGAGACACACAGTAGAAGGAAAGCTGGTTAGAGGTGCTTAAACCAGTGGGTATTAGAGGTGCTCAGGTCAGTGTTTACTGGAGAATGGTGAGAGCTGTTCAAGTCAGCAGTAAATAGCTGTTTGGTGTGAGGATTACAGCTGGAGAAATTTGAGTCCATACATGCTGTGCTTGATTGGGTTGCTAAAGGTAAAGCATGTGAGGTTACAAAAGTCTCCGAGTTCTGCTTGGTGGGCCACATGTGATCATTTCTGAGAACAGTTCTGCTGACTTGGAAGACATGTGGAACCTGACCTAAGCCTAAGCCTAGCCTTGAATACTTCAAGCACTAGCCACTAATTGCAGACTCCTCTACCCCGGTCTGGGTGACAGGAAGAGGAGAGCAAGAGAGATTATTTGCAGAGCAGCACCTCCTGGAAGCTGCAACAGCAGCACTGCTTCTGCATTCCTCCTCCTTGAGTACTACCTCAGCCTGGCTGCAGGAGCTCATGGTACCACTGCTCGCTGCAGGCTTTCACACATCAGGCCCGTTATGTTCTGTCACTGTGTCTAACAGGGACTAATGCCTGAAGCTGCAGTGGTCTTGAAAACAGAGATGGGCTAGAGTTGGAATACTCAAACACAGTCCTTTTCCAAAAGCATATTGTCTTAACATGAGGCTTGTTTCAGAGCCAGCTGCATTGCATTGTCTTCCTGGAAGAAGTGTTTTCAAAGGATTTTGACCTTTCTCTTCCATTTGAGGACAGAAGTGTTTCAGTCATAGCATCCAACACCTAAACATGAACAGATACCCACTCCCAAGTTTGAGAGCCAGAAGTATCCTTTTAAAATAGCAAGCAGCAATCTTTGTGACAAGGAAAATGCCAATGAATAGCCAACATCACCAACTGACAATACTCACTTGTCTATAAAGCTTTAAACTGTAAATTACAAGATAAATCCTTGCCTTGGCAGTGTTTTGAGACTCTATACATCCTTCTAACTCCCACTGATGTTCTACTGCTGGAAATATAAAAGCCTGGAGTTAACAGCTAACCTGAGCTTATGCGCTCTTGTTTATTATCTTTGTGCTGAAAGTCTCTGCTGTTGGCCTGCTGTAGGTTGATTACAAGTGCCCTCACAATGGTTATTTATGTTATGGTGGATCAAATTTATTTATATGAACCTCTGTGAAAGTTAAAGACACAAGGAATGAGTTTGAATGGGTATGTTTAAAATGGACACACAAAAGAATTTGGAGGTGCCAGCCCCATATGCCCTTCTTACCGCATAAACACAGCATCTAGATCTCTTCATAGATTATGAAAGAGATCTCCTCTGAGAAATGACCCTTCTACCTCTGTTTTTAATACTGAGACAACTTCACTCATGTATTTTATGTTCCAACAAAAACATGAATTCTGGGTGAAGGAGAAAAGTTATAATTTCCCTCTGATGGTCCTCCCTGATGTCCTAGGGCCACATAAACAAAAAGAAAAATGAATGACAGAAAGCCTACTTATGGAAATATTTCAGAAAGGTAAAGATGTATTAATTAAAACAAAGAAAAATGAGCTGAAGTTTTCTAGAGCTGAGAGCAGTATTCCTCTGTAAACCGAAAATCAAACCAATTCAGCAGAAACACTTTGTTACAGCCCATCTGATAAATACATTACAGATCTTACAAGAATGAGGATTTGCTTTCCTATTTATACTTGGTGTGTTTGTTTACTGTCTTTGAAATTCCTCAGAACCTGATGAAGCATGAGCTGGATAAATGGATAGTGAGGTTAACTGAAAACTTGCTGCACTGTCACTCGCAAAGGCTTGTGATCAATGGTAGAAAGTCCAGCTGGAGGCCTGTAACTAATGGTGCATGCCAGTGTTGATACTGGGGCCAGTAGTACTTAACGTTTCCATTAATGGTCTGGACAATGGGACAGAATGTACTCTCAGCAATTTTGCAGATGGTAAATAATTGTGAGGAGTGGTTGACACACAGATGGTTGTGCTGCCACCAGAGGGACCCTAACAGTTTGAAGAAGTGGACCAATAGGTACCTCATGAAATTCGAGTGAAATGTCAAATCCCACACCTAGGGTGGAATAACCCCATACACCAGTACAGGCTGGGGCCAGCTAGCTGGAAAGCCGCTCTGAAGAAAGGAATCTAGGGATCCATGAGCCAGCAATATGCACTTGTGGGAAAGAAGGTAAATGGCCTCCAGGACTAGATGAGGGAGAGAACTGCCAGCAGGTTGAGGAAGGTGATCCTTCCATTCTGCTCAGCACTGGTGAGGTCCTATCTGGAGTGCTGCATCCAGCACTGGGCTCCCCACCACAAGAGACAGGAACACAGTGAAGCAAGCTCAGTAAAGGGCCACAAAGAGATTGAAGCACCTATCATAGAAGGAGAGGTTGAGAGAGGTAGAACTGTTTACCCTGGAGAAAAGAAGGCTCAGGGGGAATCTTATTACTGTGTATAAATACCTGATGGGAGAAAGAAGACAGAACTAGATTCTTCTCAGTGGTATCCAGTGACAGGACAGGAGGCAATGGGTACACTGAAGCACAGGAAACTTCATTTAAACTTAAGAAAATAAAAGTTTAGTGTGATGAAACACTGGAACAGGTTATGGAATGTCCATCCTTGAAGATAATTCACAAATGTGACTGGATGTTATCCTGAACAACCTGCTCAAATTGACCCTGTTTTAAGCAAGGAGCTTGGATTAGATGACCTTCAGAAGTCTCTTCCAACCTTGTGAATGTCCACTTGACTTTAGACTCCTACCCTGACATCTATTGCTTTTTGCAAGTAGTAAGGTCCATGATTTGGCCTAAGAAGAAGAGACACAAGAGGTAATTCTTAGAACACACTATTTCATCACAACTTTAATCAATGGATATGTGCTGTTCCATGTATTTGTGTATTCTGGCTGATGGCTCCCTATGTATATTTATATGGATGTAAGCATTCAGCAGTGTCCCAGATTCAACTTTTTAAGCCATCACAACCTTGTACTCACAGAGTAGCAGAACATGAAATATCCATATAATGTTGACATCTCACTAAGTTTATGTCAGTTCTGAACTCACTGCACTCTTGAAGGTTATTCAGAAACAGAAAGAGGCAGATAGAACAACAAAGGAACCTTTAAATCAGACTGTAGATCGTAAATTGAGTAGAAATAGCCCTTCAGCTACTTTGAAATGTTATTTTACCACTGTAAATCTAAAAGAAAACAACATTCTCTAGGGACACGGGTTAGTATTTTCACTAACGGCTCTCTTTCTTTCTCTTCATTTTCATTTTTCCCATTTTCAGCAAACAGAGCACTATTCTAAGCCAAAATGCGGAAAACTCAAGCCACCTACAAACTAAGTGTCTCCTTGGGCTGCTATCACTGGTCTTTTTGCTAACCACATATTCAAGTACACATTTCCTCAGCACCTGCCTTTGTGAGATACTGGTTTTTATTATCAATGGACTCAATTAAGTTTTTGTTTCTCTTCCAGCCAATAGAACATAAAAGCTCCAACAATGAAATAGGGGAGGTGAATAAAAACAGACAGTGGATCTTTACTTGTCACAGATGTGATTTACCCTCTGGGTAGACCTTTCATGCTTGGAAAAGCCAGATGGAAAGGCTACCTCCATGTCAGTGGAAGTGAAAAAGCCAAATGTCTGGTGACTACAAAGAGAAAGGTTCTTTAAGGTGGGTCTTCAAGCAAGACATTTCCCTCCTTTGACCAGAAAATAAAACCTTAAACCAGAAGAAATATGCTGACCTACAAGATATTCTGCAAAATTCACTCAAAAAAGGGAGATGGAAGATAAAAGAACTCTACTGTGTCAGATCAAATTACAATCTAGACTGACAACTTTTTTCCTAAACTGCCCAACAATGTGCAGTCACAGAACAGACTTAACTCTGGAACAGTTAGCCTGAATAAAAACATCTAAACAATTAATCTTGAAGTCTGTGCTGCTGTAAACAGAAACCAACAACAGATATCTAGCAAAAAGCATAAAAATAGGGTAGTGCTACATCCCGTGTGTGAGGGGAGCCTGGTCTAACTTTCAAAGTAACCAGCTATGGCTTGTGGAAGAAGCTATTCCAGTGAGGCTATATTACATACACTATGACTTTAAAGGCAAAGATAGGCATTTATGTATTTAAAACAAAACAACAGTTGCAATATCCTCTTCCATGACAGATGCCACTATGATCATAAGCCAAGTAGAGCACAATGACAAGTATGCTGTGCTCATACACCTGTGAGGAGTTCCCAGCCTGCAGTGGAAACTGGAAAACTGTCAATAAAAACACAGGGAGCACAAAGATATCTCAAAGTCTCAGTAAGAAGTATGAACCTGACAAATTTGTGCAACTGTAGTTGGTACTGGATAATATTATCAGAGACTAGTTGCATGGTCTCCTCCCCTGATGGATGGTATCTGGACTCTGGGAGGAGGGCAACATCACCACTGCAGAACAGCTATGCAGAACACTCACTGGCCCTTGCCTGCAGCAGCTCAGGCAGTGCTTTTGAGCAGTGACTGGGGAGACAGCTGAGGAGAGGAAAAAAGGAGGTTGAACCACATGTGAAGTGGGATCTCTTCCCCACTAAGAAGTGGTTGACAGAACCTATGTATCATATTTGATAGGGAGAGGTAGATGGCCATCATATTCCTCCTCTCTCCATCAGAGGACTCTGCAAGGGAGGGAAAAGCAAGGCGGCCAGCCGCATATTTGTGGATACAATGCAATTCTCTGAGCACTCTGTAGGGTAACTGGAGAACTGACACATAGCCATCTGTCCTAATTTTTGTGGGAACCAAGCTCTGAACTGTATGGCCCACCAGACCATGGTGAGAAGCAGGCCCAAGAGGTAAGCCTGAGTTTGCCATCAGAGAGATCTTGGAAAGCTCCTGGAGCAAACACTCCAGAGCCCACTGGAGAACATGGTCTCCTACACACTCTACCTCAGGTGACCCCAGGACCCACAGTCAGTGGTAGGGTCAGTGCTGTGTTCTAAGATAAAGATCTCTTCAGATCTCTGAAACAGGGCATACTGCCCATGAAAAATTATTGTTCTCCCAGTTTTTCAAGAGTTGAGTGTTCATCTTCTTGAATATAACACCACTTCTGATCTAGTTGCCATACTGCACGTTTTTTGTCTTACACTGCTTGTGGTATTCCAAATAGTATGATTAAGAATTTGTTGGTAGCTAGGCATAAACATTGTTAGCTTCCCAAGATAACATGGATCTCCTTAAGGTCCTGCTGGAATACCTGGCCATGCCCGGTCTCCACAGATCAAAAACATTCCTTCTGGTAGTGCTAAAGGATGTTGTGGTGAACTCATGTTAGTCCAGAGACCTCTGTTGCAGTATCATTCTGATACCATTTTTCAGTTGAATTTACCCAAAGTGAATTATTTGAGTCAGTTAATAGAGATTTTCCCTGTCGGGTTTGATCAGAATTTATCATTGCTATCTTCATGAGCTCTGTTCCTCTGAACATCACACAACTCTGGTTACTTGGCATGGTCCAGTTCTTGAGGAGGTAACATAGTTACATTCAATTTGTCTATAATCAATGCTGTTTGAATTGCATCTGGGAGGTTAGGGTACTGATGCCTTATGGTTGTCCTTTTTCCACAGACACCTCCTCATGTCCTATTGCAGATATCGATAATCTGGGTTTTATTGATACTTAAAATAGTCTTGTCCTTTACCCATCCTGTAAATTGTTTAGGATCAAATGTCGGGATGCCTATAAGGCAGGTACGAAATGGATTGTCAGGTGTAGACATAGATAAGCATAAAGAATCCTGACCCATTTGATTGGCTAAAGTTACCCATATGTTCTGTCTCGGCAGTGATTGATGCAGTTGATGTAGTTTCATTCCAGTCATAATTCTCAAAACAAGGATGATCACGACAATGCAGAAGGCACGGTCAAGTCTTGTTCCACTGCTGGTTTCACCCATTTTGCTGGTATCCACACGGGTCCTGACCCTGTAATGACACAAGCGTAACTTCTTCCCCACGTTATTAACTGATAAGGACCTTCCCATGATGTTTTTCTATTTTTGATCAAAACTTTGACATGGTCTGTTGATTCAACCAAACCTGTTGCCATAGACTGTCTATGTTTTACCATAGGTGGAATAAGATCATCACCTGCAAGACAAACAATTCATTATATACTGTACTTTTGCTAGTCTGTTTACTGGAGTTTCTCCCAATTCCCCCTGCTTTTGTAAATAATTTTTAATTGTGTGATGAGTATGCTTAGTAATTGCTTGTCCTGTAGGACAATACAAAATACCTGTAATATGTTGAACACCCCATTGTCTGAGAAATTTGAGTGGAATGGGACACATATGCTGGACCATTGTCTGTCTTTGTTTTCTGTGGAACACCTAGAGTAGCAAAAGTGTGACGAAAATGAGCTTGAACATGTCTTGTCAACTCATTACTTAATGCAGTCATATAAACAGCCATTTTAAAAAGTATTAATAGATACATGAACATATTTTAGTTTGCCAAATTCAGAAATATGAGTGACATCAGTTTGCTGCAATTGAAAACAACCCTCTAGGGTTAACTGTCACAGCAGTTCCTTTTGAAATTCTTTGACAGTCAGGACAAGACTGAACAATAGCTTTAGCTTCAGATAGTGGAATATTAAATTGTTTAAGAACTTTGGACGATTGGTGAAAAAATTCATGTGAAATATGTGCCTGTTGCTATATATTTGGCACTGGTGAGAGGAAAACTGGTTGAGTAAGAATGTCGGCATGGGTATTGCCTTCTGCACAAAACCTAGGCAATTTTGTATGACTTCTATGATGGCAAATATAATATACTTCTACCCTAAGCAACAATAAATGTCATAGTTGCTTCAGGAGAGCAAGCAATTGTTGATTATCAAGGTGTTTCAAATAACTTCAATTCTTTGAACTAGGTCTGCAACATATACAGAGTCAGTAACAATGTTCGCTGGATTGTCGTGCCATAGTTCAGTGCCGAGATGTCCATTTTCTGCCAAAAAGCTCTCCACGCTCAAGTAGCAATGTATTTACTGGGCATAAATACTGCTGAAAGCAATTGACGTTTCTATTTTCATTTAAATAAAAAATTTCCTTGTGCAGTGTCTCTTCACAAAACCAAAATCCTAGAAAGACTGTATTTAAAAGATGCATAAATGTGACACCTCATGGAATTAGAAATATTTTATAGTTAATTTGTTACAAAAGTTTAAATTTTATGCTAATATTTATAAATATTAAAATATGATTCTTTTTCACCAGTGTGACTAAGAAATTAGTGGCTTGCTGTCAAATTCTCAGGGATTGAGGATTTCAACATTTCTGCTATGTACAAGGAATCAACACCCAACAACATAACTGTCACAGGAAAACCAAAGCTGAATGAATACTGCAAGTGCAGAACTTCTGACAGGATTATACAGCAGAGGGAGCAGTTGCCCTGAGTCACTTTTTTTCCTTCCAGCATTAGCATTGCTGTAGCTGCAAATTATTCTAAAATGAGTTGTAGACCAGCGAAGTAGTTTTTATTAGACCAAACATGATAGCTGGAAAAAGAGTCTTAAGAACAGCAATCCTTTCTGAGTACAGCTGAGTACATATCGAGAATAGGAACTCTGCATTTATTAACTAGGCATTAGTAAATCATTCAAGAGAAAAAGCATCTGGTACCTATGAAGGGGGAAGGTTGTGTGCTTCTCTTAAGGAAAAAGAGATACATAATTACTAGTGTGAAACAGAGTTTGTGGGAAGGAAGATTATCATTAGCTACAAAAACAGTATCTCTGCTGAGTCTACAGTTTATGGTGGCAATTTTAGGTGACAATTTTAGTAAGTGTTTTGAGAACAAGAGATGAGAGATCAGCGATGAATCAATCACATATGTGTTCTTCACTAGTTGTCTGTGAGTTTTTTCTAGTATGTAGTCATTTCTTAGTTTGACCTATAAAGTTTCCAGGATGCCACTTGGTGCTAAGGATGAATGAGGTTACATTCTTGGCAGTGAAAATGCAGCAGCTAGAGATGTGGAAGATCGACTCTAGGGAGTATTATTCTTATTAAGAGACAGGAAGATACAGAATGTATTCTGTGTCCCGCAAGTTTCATAGCACTGTGTGTATAGAACCTGCAGGAGAAAGTGTGCCCCATACCTTAGACAATAAGAATCACTGCAACATAAAACCGTTGTAAACTCACGCTATTCCCACATAAATATGGTGAAACAGCAATAAGATTAGATGGACACATTCAGTGATTTTTATTAATATCTGAAAGCAACACTTTCTCTCATTCCATTTTTTAAGTCTTTACATGTTTAGTTAGAGCAAGTGTTAGTTATCTTTTCTTTTACACCATTTTATTCTTATGAATATAATAAAATTAAACGTTTCATCCTTCCCTTCACTATCCAGTCAAAACAGTTACAGAACTTGAACCAGAAAAGGATCTTTGCTCAACATGGGTCCCCTGAAGAGTTACTCAGTCATCCGTGAAAGAAATAACTCATCAGTTTATGATTAAAACCAATATCTGGATTATTTTCAATAAACCAAGACCACTTATTCTATAATAAACCACCAGAAGTCAAGAATGGTAACATATAAAAACCAGTTTTATCACAACCACACCACGTTAAGGGAACCTCCACACTTTAGAAGCCAGCGAGCTGATAGATGCTGCCTGCAGAATCATCTCCCTCTAAAGATCCACTTAAGATGGAAGGCATCAGTATCCTGGCCAAAGTCCGTGCAAGTGCCTCCAAGTGTGGCTGCTACCTCTATCTGCCCTGCAGGTGGCCACAATCCCACCATGGTGAGATATCCTGTCACATGCAGCAAAGGGTTCTAACTACCAAGAAGTGGAAAAACAACTCTACGCATTCAGTACTGAGACAGGCAAGAATCACCACTAAAAGTACATATGGATGACTGGCCAACACTGTAACCCAAAAGAACAGAAACTCCATATGCAACTAGTGAGAATCTGACCCTTTGTAACAGCTGGTTTCAGGCCAAGACATCCATAGGGATGGCTGTGAATTGGCCAGTCTCCCTCCACAAACACAGAAAGCTGTAGCAGTTCAACCCACAAGTGTTCTTGGAATCTGCTTGCTACAGCTTTAAAAAAGGTCAAATAGAAGGTGCTCAAAAAAATAGCTCTGACTGCTTTAATTGGGCAGCCAACTCTGCCTTGTGACAGACAGCTGGGAAATGCAGTTAGGGAGAGACGGATTTGTGTGCACATTTCAGCAGTTGTGTTTCATGCAACCACATGAATTGTACAACAGGAATTTAGGGGATGGAGCAGCTGCCTTATGAGGAGAGACTTCTCTCCTCAATTTATAGACGTGTAGGCTGAGAGGGATACAACCAAGAACTACAAAATCATGAAGGCAGTGGACAAAGTGAGAGCCAGACTGTTACTCCCCAGACCTTGCAAAACTACAAGTATGGGCACTCAATCAAACTACATGCAAGATAGGTTTAAAACAGATAAAAGCAGTAAATCTCCTTTACAAACACAGCAAGTAGTGAATTTCTGCTCACATGGGACTGAGGAGACTGCTAATATGAGCAGGCTAGACAAGAAGAGCAAGCTATGCAAAGACAATTAATTGATGGACAGCAGATCCAAAACAGGTAAGGGAACAGGCACAAGTGTACCTCTCCTAATGATTCTAATCCAATGACCAGATGCTGAGAAAGAATGAGGGGAATGCATAACATGAAGTGATCAGGATCATGTCCTAAGCCCTAACCTGCTGTTACTATCCAAGGCAGAAATACTAGTCTAGGTGGGCCATAGATTTGACACAATACAGGATTTCTTCTGCTGTTATGCATGAAGCCATGGCTGGAGACAGGTCATTCACACTGTAGGCCTAAGAGTCCTGACTCACTGCAGGAGAAGAAGCTGGTGTGACTTCACCTGTAATTGCTCTCATATCACATACCATACATGAAAAATATGTGCAGAAGATATAATGCAATAAGCACATGTTTTGAAGAAGTTCTACTACCTATTAGAGCACCAAAGCTAAATTCAGAACAGTTTCTGTCATATCCCAGTACCTGTAACTACTGAAGTTCTGGAAAAATTCTTTTGCTGTTCTCCCTTACATACAGCTCCCATCTGTAACACTCACTGCTCTAGAAGAATTCAGTGATGGTACTGGGCTTTGTCCCTGTTGTAGCATGGACTTCTCCACAAAACTTGCATCAAAACAAGCCCAGTTTATAGCTTCATAAAGGAGATGTATAACAATGTCCCTTTCTCACAGCATGAGAGCACAGAGTTTTAAAGGAAAAATCTGTCATTTGCTATCATTCAAACACATGCTGACTTCCTCTAAGCATAACACATGTCACCTGTTTCCTTCCTTCTCCTTTCAGACACCACAGCTGTGACGGATATGTTACTAACACACACAGCACATGTGCCACCCATCCCTTTATTTTCCTCTCTCTGTTTCTGCACCCCTGAGGAACTGAAAGGAAACAAAGCTGTGAAAAGTTGTCTGAATGTATCCAAGGGCTCATCAAAGACTCATGAGGCCTGACAGATTGACACAGCTACTGCTCCTCCTAAGCATTAAATGCCACCTCTTTTCCCAGAATTTTCTACAGCTACATAGATATTTATAAACTATACACCCCAAAAGCCTTCTGAAGCACAGAATTGGCCATATTACTTTAATTACTGGCTCAACTGCAGCGGCTGCTAGTCTAAACTTGGCCCAACAACCTACCCAACTTCATACTATAATGGATGGACGAGGGGATTTCTGAATACGCTTGTGACTTCCCAGAAAGCCAGATAAGAGAGAGACTGATCTAATTTCAGTGAGTTCACTCCTGTCTCAAGTCTAAGGAAATGTCTGTTTCCATTCTCTCTGAAGCCTGCTAGGCCAGTGGGAAGGCACATTTTTCATTACTGAGATCTAAAAATATGACCCTACACTTGCTCATTTCTTAGTGTTCCAAATCTAACCTGAAATCATAGTGTTGTATAATGCAAGAAGCCAAGCACTGCCCTGGAGCAATAGAGATTTTACCTAGCTCCTGCTTCAATGGGAACTGAACAGTTGGAATTTGTCCATTACTTATGGACAAGTAATTGCTTATGGACAAGTAACAAGATTAGCTACACTAATAGTTCCATACACTTGGAAATGACAACAGGAAAGAACCTATTAAAACCAGTCATTTCTTCCACTAGGCATCATATAGGTGTAATCCACTCTGTACCCTTACACAGAATCCATTCATCAAGTTTGCCTGGGCCAGCAGAGACCTGGGCTGGATGATGGAAGTTCAGTCCAGGACTAGATCCTTCCCAGTAGAAGTAAACAGTGAACAGTGTCAACTGTTCTAACACTGAGAGCAATAAATGAGAAATTTAGGTTCTCAACATAAGAAAATGGTTGATCTTTGCTGTATCAGTTCCTTTTCAAATAATTTTTCCTCACAACTGAGCTATTCATGAGATGACCTCCCTCCAATGCCCTAAAACAAAAAATAAAATCATAAAACCATAGGAACCTAAAGTCATCCTGGTTGTGGAAAAAGGATAGCCATGTAAAAAAATTCTTAAAATCAACCAAGCAAACAATGAAATGGAAAACGGAAGACATTAGAACATGTTGAGAGTAACCAGGCCTTGGTAACAGACATCAAACTCACTCCTTGGCATCAGTCATCAAGCAAGAAAGTCACTGCTGCTCACCAGAGGCTGACAGCACACAGAAAACGCTGCACTGATCAGAAATTATCTCTATATTTCAAGTTTTATAAATTCCCAGTGAATCCCAGGCCATTTATTAGGAATTGCGTTACTTTTGTCTCCTGATGGAGAAAAATTTAAATATGCACATTCTCACTATCAACCACTAGATGTCACTCCTCCCATTTTGTACTCATGCCTATGACCACTGTAACACTTCTACTCGGGGAAAAACGGTAAATATTAATCACTCTATGGAGAAATAGACAAATGATCAAATATGGCACAAAGCTCTCACAAACACTGCCTCTCTGTAAGCCTGACGTTAAAAAAAATCTACCTTTCAAACACTTACAGGTCAAGGTTTTTTGGAGCTGAGGCTGAGATTCAACACCACTTCCAATTGAAGAGGGTGAAAAATATAATCTCCGTATTTAAAGGTACAGACTTATTAACTGTCCAATTAGTTTCAATTTCAAACACTAACCAAGTGAATAACTTGAGTGGAAAGCAACACCCCTCAAGCCTCTGCAGGGTCCATTATACTCGCAGAGTGTGAATCTTGAACCCTGCAGCATATTCCTTATAAAGTATTGGAGAACTTATCTTTATACTCCACAGCCAGCTAAAAAAAAATATCAGCTCTTTGTACTACCCCTTAACTTCCATGTAAACCCAACCCTACCTCCAAAATCTATAGTAACAAATTCTCTCCTCTGTATGAATAGATGGCACTATTCATACAGAGGCATCAAGTACCTTCAATATGATACCTATGAGAAAATGTCATGCATTAGTGAATGCAAAAGTATCATTATTAGGAGATTAGCAGGTTTCAGCAAACCACAGTAATAGTGAAGAAATGCACTGTAAAATTCTTTAAGGATAGGGCTGGATTTGTCATAATTTGACTGGGATTCTCTTCAGAGTACTTCCTGTGCATTGTTCTCTGGTCCTTGCTTGGCATCCCAATGTGCCAGTTTTCCTCTAAGCAAGGAGACACATATGGGAAGGAAGCAAAGAGGAAAGACTGAGACATTGGTAAAATAAAAGCAGAGCTGTATTCTAGATCACTTTCATATTGGGAAGTGCATGTTCTTTCCTTAAGGACCTGTATGTTTTATTTCTGGGAAATAGACTTTGGAGAAAGAGTCACTGTAGATGTTGTTTACCTTGACTTTAGTAAGGCCTTTGACACCATTTCCCACAGCATTCTCCTGGTGAAACTGGCTGCTCGTGGCTTGATTGGGCACACATTTCACTGGGTAAAAATCTGCCTGGATGGCCGGGCCCAAAGAGTTGTGGTGAACAGACTTAAATCTGGTTGGCAGCCGGTCACGAGTGGTGTCCCCCAGGGCTCGGTTTTGGGGTCACTCCTGTTTAACATCTTTATTGATGATCTAGACGAGGGGATCGAGTGCACCCTCAGTCAGTTTGCAGATGACCCCAAGTTGGGTGGGAGTGTTGATCTGCTCGAGGGTAGGGAGGCTCTGCAGAGAGACCTGGACAGGCTGGAGCCATGGGCTGAGCCCAACTGGAGGAGTTTCCATAAGGGCAAATGCCGGGGGCTGCCCTTGGGCCACAACAACCCCCAGCAGCGCTACAGGCTTGGGGAGGAGTGGCTGGAGATCTGCCAGTCAGAGAGGGACCTGGGGGTGTTGATTGACAGCCGGCTGAACAGGAGCCAGCAGTGTGCCCAGGTGGCCAAGAAGGCCAATGGTATCCTGGCTTGTGTCAGCAATAGCGTGGCCAGCAGGGACAGGGAAGGGATCTGACCCCTGTACTGGCACTGGTGAGGCTGCACCTCGATTCCTGTGTTCAGTTTTGGGCCCCTCACTACAAAAAGGACATTGAATGACTCGAGCGTGTCCAGAGAAGGGCAACAAAGCTGGTGCAGGGTCTGGAGCACAGGTCGTACGGGGAGCGGCTGAGGGAACTGGGGGTGTTTAGTCTGGAGAAGAGGAGGCTGAGGGGAGACCTCATCGCCCTCTACAGCTCCCTGAAAGGAGGGTGCAGAGAGCTGGGGATGAGTCTCTTTAACCAAGTAACAAATGATAAGACAAGAGGTAACTGCCTCAGGTTGTGCCAGGGAAGACTTAGACTGGATATTAGGAAGCATTTCTTTACAGAATGGGTTGTTGGGCATTGGAATGGGCTGCCCAGGGCAGTGATGGAGTCCCCATCCCTGGAGGTGTTTAAGAGTCGGGTTGACATAGTGCTGAGGGATATGGTGTAGTTGGGAACTGTCAATGTTAGGTCAATGGTTGGACTGGATGATCTTCAAGGTCTTTTCCAACCTAGATGATTCTGTGATTCTGTAAAGAAGCCAAGAATAAAGGTCCCACTTATAAATCACCTTCTCTGAGCATCTCCAGCTTGAATGGTTATTTCTGTGGCTCTGCATCAACCTGATTAAATTTAGGTCTTCAAAACTCAGTATTTTTTATCAAAGAGGAAGTGCACAAACACTCCTGAACTCAAGTGAAGTGCAAACTAGGACACCAGCGCAGCCTCTCTGGTCCTTTTCTTATGCAGTGTGTAATTCAGGAATTTGTAGAGGCTCAGACTGGAGAAGGAAATGCTGCTGAGTCCCACAATACTTTCAAAAAGGTTTGTTCTCTGAAAGCCTTTACACTTTTCAGTTAGAGAATTGTTCCCCTCTCATGAGAAAGTTTAATGGAACTCAATTTTTTAAATTGCCTTTGGATTTTTTCAGCTCTTCTCTACATTTAGTGTTGATGTTACTGCTAAAGCAAAAGGTAGGATTTTGGCACCAGAAACATACTGCAGCTGCACCCGCTAGCACTCCCATTTACTCACACTTCCTGTGCTTTTCAAAGGTGGGATAGAACACTACTGACCCCAATGCATTGTGTAAACAAGAAAATGCTTCCACACTGCAGAGAGCACAAAAAATAACATGTATTCAAAATAACACCATCTTCACGTTGTTGTTAGTTAATAAATTTGGCACAATAAGACTATGAATTAGTAATGGGGCTGGTGCAGGGAGGGTCAGAATCAAGAACCAGGACAATAACACTGACAGAAAGAATGTACCATTTCTTAATGGAGATAAACCCATTTTTTAATGAAATATTTTATTAATATTATTCTAATACCTTCCTCAATGGATAACAAATCCTTTCAGTCTATGACGTAATAGGGCACATCGACGAGTTCCTACTCTAACTTCAAAAAAGAAAAGTAAGATGCAAGTGTGATCACTGTGTGAAAAACAAACTGTTTCCTTAGCATAACTAATCCCATTCCAACCAATTCTCTAGTCTCCAAAACCCATCTTGTTCTAGGAAATAACCCACTTTCCAAAAAAACATATTGAACAGCTCTTTCCAGATGCACAAATTTTTATTCACTTAAAATTTCTGTAGCCTAGAAACAAAATTAAAGAAAGTTGGCTTGCTCTGTGAGACAAAACTCACATTATGTCCCTGCTCTGCCAGTGTCTTCCTGTGTGGTCTTGAACAAGTCATTCAGGACAAGTTTACATCCCACAGCAGATAACTAAGCAGAGCACTCTGAGC
Organism: Athene cunicularia; assembly: GCF_003259725.1. Taxonomy (NCBI): domain Eukaryota; kingdom Metazoa; phylum Chordata; class Aves; order Strigiformes; family Strigidae; genus Athene; species Athene cunicularia. The sequence continues at coordinate 24,706,192 of NW_020799101.1, read as the reverse complement.
TGCAGGTTCCCAAGCCAGGAACCACATGTGGCACAGCACTGCTATGCCAGTATGAACGAGAGTCAGTGCTGGTATGTTCAGGTACAATTGCACAGAGGTGGTTCTAAACCAGTTAATTGGTTCACTCGGTTGAGCATACTGCTCAAGGTCAGTGATCACACAGCTTGCTCAGGGTGTCTTTCCATCTACAGTAAAAGCACCCACTTAAGTTCTCTATCTCATTTCTCCATTTGCAGAATGGGAAGAGTAGCACTTCCATGTTTTGCAAGGTTGCTGCAAGCACACAAACAAGAAAACTGGGGAAGCATTCACAGAACAGAGTACCAGAGAGGAGGGATTGCAACACAGAGCTCTAAAACCCATGCAGCACCTGAAAGTTTCTTTGCTGCAATAACTTTATCTCAGGACTCAGGAAAAAAAAAAAAAAAAAATCTACTACTGCTAAATGACAAAGTTAAAACTGGAAACACTAAGGACCAAGCTGTGAACAGAAAACTGCTCAGGACCAAGTTGACTGAGAAAATAATTTTAAAATTTCTTAAGGAAATACGTTTGCTCTTGGGAAATGCCAGTTTATTGAAATTTCTTGAAGAAAAATATATTTCTGCTAAGAAAGGTTACATTGGTTCAAGGAGGATTTTCTGATCAAACCAAAAGGGAGAGGTGCCAATTCCAGAAGGTACTGACGATCTGCAGTCAATGATAAGACAGACTTAAGTTCAAATTGCATGCATGGAGAGACTTGGCACAGGGAACTGAACCTAAGACTCCATATAACTTCTGGCCTGGCCTGACCTGACCTGGGAGTAGCGTCTTTTCTCCATGTAATTGAATGCTTACTCTGACCCATATAAGAAAGATTCACATTATAGCCCAAGGTCAGCACACCTGTTTGGATGCAAGAAATGTACGTTTAAATTTCTATTTATTTCACATAAAGCACTGTTGGGATTTGAAAGCAGTTATTCCAAAATCCTAAATAAATACCCTACATGTTGGTGTATTCATTATTCTTGTTCCTGTTAAGACTTTCAGAAATGTCTGTTCTGTAGCAGTGTAGAACAGGAAAAAGGTTTTATGGGATAGGAGCCTGTTTCCTCTCCACCTCTAGAAAAAAATATCAGATAGACAGAAAGGAAATTAAGATTTTATTACAAAAGAACCTTATAGCTTTATCCAAACGCTCACTGGAGAAGATAATGAACTTCAAAATCAGGTGTATTTATTTTCAATTTATATTCAACAATTTTTTTGCTAGTGTAACTTCAAGTTTAACTGAGCTATATCTCTTCACCACTCATACAGAAGAAAGCTCTGTTAACCCGTGACTCCTAAAACTGGTGTTTTCCACTCTCTTCAGAAAACAAGGCCCCTTTTCCTTCCCAGAAGTAGAATATGTTATACCTGTTAGCTGTTCAACTTCCTTTCACTGAAGTTTGATGTGAAACCATATCAGTCTGTAGTCTTTGAAGGAGATAGCTGAACTTTGGAAAGCATTTCTACTTACAGTTCTTTCACTTGTCACCCAGGTATCATGGTGCTTTTTGTGTTTCCTATTTGGATTAATAAATCTTCAGATGCCAGTTCCACACACAACCCAAAACTCTAGCTTCTGGTCTCACACCCTGCCTCTAAGCTGGGGTGGCACAGAGCACACAAGGCTGTTTGCTTCCTTTCCCAACCCTGAAACTCCACACCCAAGCCCTCTCCAAGTTCCTTTCATCAAGAAGAGTTATTATTAAGGACAAATTAAAAACTCCAAATAAAACAGTCCAGTTGTAAAGTTTCAATCACCATCTATAGTCCTCTCTTCGTTCCAGCAAGTCCCAACCTTTCAGCCTTCTTGAGTCCCAGTGTGTGAATCTCCACGTGTTGGATGATGAATGGATGGTGTATCAACCATGTGACAGCCGGGACAGAGCATGCTATGCCACAATGTGCTGGGTTATGTGAGAGCTCCACAGGACAATGATAAAGGAAGATAAATGCAAAAGTTTCACAAATATTTGCTGACATTTGATAACTTGATTGGATCTAAGTCTCTGCTCTACTAGATCTGACCTACGCAGGAAAAGTAAACAGTATGACTGTATCTAAACAGGAAAATGTGTGGAATCACTATATCAGTCTCTGATGAAGCAATTCTTAGCTGCCCACAGAATAGGGCTCTTCTGGCACTGCTATGCCTCAGATAGACTAAAGGTTACCTCAGCTTTCCAATCAAATAACAGAAGCTTTGCTGTTATCTTCAGAGACAGTCCTGATTTGAACCAAGGCAAGAGCAGAATTAGGGGCAAAGGTCGAATTCCTGCTCTGGGCAAAGGTCTCCTGAAGCATATGCATACTGCTTAGTAGTATACTGATCTCATCAGGGTTTCCTGCACAGCAGAGAATTTCATCGCACATAAAGACATTTGTATGAACAGGCTAAAGGCAGTACCGTTGTCAGCTGGAAAAGCTAAGCACAGATAAAGAAAACACCACAGAAACAAAAAAAAACACTTAAAACCTGAGTTTCAGCCCTCTAACTGAAAGCAACACCAAACACTTAAAAGAAGTAGTTTACATAATGTGTAAAAAAGATATTAGGAAGAAAACTTCCATTAAGCCTGCTCTGATGTTCCACCCTGATATATACCATTTCTCTCACTTAGGTGCAGTAACTGGAAGCCAAGAGGCTGTATGAGCAAGGGTCATTAATGGAAGCGAGTTGAGCTTACTTCACCAAGAGAGCTTTTCAAATCATCAAAAGCTTTCCCCACATTCAGTGGTCAATACATTGGGCCACTGATTTTCAAGCACAGAAGAAATGGCTTTAAGGGATTTTAACATTCCCCCTCCTCCTAAAAGCAAGATTAACTAAATCAGAGAATCATAAAATCAGTTAGGTTGGAAAAGACCCTTAAGCTTATTGGGTTCAACTGTAATAATTCATGACTGATGGCTGATGAACACTGCTTGAAACTTCTCAATGATACCAACTCTGTATTTTGCTGAGGCCATTTCTTCCAGTCTTTCACTGTACTTATGGAAAGGTTTTTTTAATGTATAACCTGCGTCTTTCTCATTACATTTTAAACATGCATTACTTCTTGTCCTATATACCCTAGAAGTGTAAGACATGCCTTTATTCAAGTATATTTAAAGACTGTACCTTCTCAGTCTTCTCTTCTCCTGGAGTTAACAAATTCAGCTTCCCCACTTATTTCACACAAAACCAAGGTTCATGGAAATATGTTCATCCAACATATGTAATGATTTTGCATAGAGAATTTGCAACTAAAAGCTATACAGGTTTCCTCCCCAATCCTTCACTGAACACAGCAGCTCTGCTAACCCATCAGGTCAAGGCCATCCTGGACTCCACCATGACATCCCTCCCAGCCCATTCCTCTCTGCAATGGGATTTGGCTAGACACAGCAGGGCCCAAGCACAGTCAGGCTACTGCAAACTTTGCTTCCTGCCCTCAGCTCCTCAACTCCTCTCATAACTCCCACCAGTAGAGTAAAGCCTGGATGAAAATCTGCAAATCTGCAGGAAGTTTCCTACAGATTTCCTACAGGTGCAAAGGAATGCTGTGATACACCAGAAAACAGCTCTCAGGAGAAGAGCCTGCACAAAGTATGTTGCAAGCTATCCAATGTGATACAGAGGCACTGGATTACTCAATTGCAAAGTTCTGAAATTTGGTTTAGACAAACTACAGCTGCCTTTTAAAGAAGCACTCCAAACACACAGAGCATTAAATTGAATTAATATGTAAAAAACACTGAAGGAAATTCAGTGGGTTTTGATAACAGCTTTGGAGCTAAATAAACTCTGGGAAACAGATTCAGAAGGATGCTGATTTGTCACATGAGGTTGACTAGCTCTTTCAGGAATACAGAAAAGGGAACCCACTCCAAAACAGTTACAAAAAAAAAAAAAAAGGAAGTTAGTGGCACAGAGAAGCTTAGATCACAAAGAGTTAGGCCAAGATGGATAAATGCATCACAACCCCTGCTCATGCTCTAAGCAACATGTAGTGTTATCTAGAACCATAGACTCATTTAGGTTGGAAAAAACGTTTAAGATCACTGAGATCTTAAATGAAGGGTTCCAGTTCACACTACGAAAATGTATGTTAATGAAACTATGGAAATAGTGGCCTAAAATTGCTGTCAAGAACTATAAATCTCTGGTAAGTGTTTTAATTGCTCCTATGCAAGTTCACAAAGACATTGCTTAAAGAACATACTGGTGCTTTTGTAGATGTTTTTTAAACCAAAATGACAGCATAATAACAAATGACTGGCAGAAATTAAAAAATGAAATACTAATCAAAAAGTACAAGACATTACAAAACAGAAAGTCAACACTATCACTCATTATCCATGTTTACAGAAACAAATTTTGGATCCCCTCCAACAGAAACAAAACTCCCAGCTCACCCAGAAGAGCAGGGGAGAGAATTTATTTTTCAAGTGCTTTCTACACCACTTGCTTAATGTGATCAGATATTTTACATCTTATGAAATAACTTCTCTATTCAAAGAAGTTCTGACTTGATTTCAATCCTTTATCAAAGTTATTCATTCTTCCACCAACAGCAAATCTTAACTCTGTTTTAACAAACCTTCACCCGTTTAAGCCACTCTCAGGTGTGATTCACACAGTGTCTGCAAAGTCTTCCTCTACAAAGCTTAGGTAAATGAAAGATTTATATTGCTATTTAAAAAAAAAAAAAAAAAAGTCTTCTGGTCCCTTGTCCTCCTAGACACAATAATCTGCTGCCAGAAATCAGAGGCGGTGTTTAACATCCATTACACAGCCTGTGCCACAGGTAACAACACTTGCAGACAAGGAAACACTAGCTGTGCAGAAGAGGCAGCGAAGTCTCGGTCCTCTGCTGTCACCTCAGTTATGTTCAGTCCCCACCGCAGGGACTGGCTCACTCGGCACAGCCATGTTCTGTTCTTTCCCAGCTAAGCAAAGTGTAGTGCTATGCTATTGCCTTAAAATAATGATTCCTTGCTGCTGCTTTGTGGCATTTCTCTCTGAAATCCTCTGCCAGACTCTGTAAAGGTTATACCCAGTTCTCAGGACCCATCAAATCCCATGGCAACAGCCCCAGGATGGATAGCCCTTTGGAGTGCTTGGAGTGTTAAATGCCAGCATTTGAGATGCCCTTCAGAAGGTTCCTCAACAGCTGACCTGTTACATTGTACATGTTTCTTTTGCTCGGTGCTTAAGTTACAGAACACTTTTTACCTTAGACTAGTGTTGTAAAAATTGATTAATGTTACAGGGTGGCAAGAAAACAGTCAGCAGTCCTGCCCGTGCCAAAACACAGCCTGCTCTTATGGATGAGGATGCAACCATCGTGCCAGGAAGCCAGTGAAGAGGCTTCCACACCTCCTGCACCGTGGGGAGAACCTCACATCGCAGCTGCGCGCTTTGCAGCACTACAGCAGGGCTGAAATAGAGAACCAGACCACGAAGACAGAGCAACACACCCGGTCTGCCACCTGTAGTGCATCTCCAGACCTTACAACAAAGGTGGATTTTGTCTCTTTCCAGGCAGAAGAGTCCTGATGGGCCCCTCACACCCCGAGATCAGCAATGCCGCTCCCTCCTGGGGAGAGCCCATCCTTCACGATCCCCTCGTGCCACTTGGTAAGTCAGGAGCACCCCGAGTGCCTCCTCCGTCGCTCACTGCTTCCTACCTGGCAATTTCATCCCAGCTCTTCTGTTCCTCAAAGCAACTTCCCCACGGAGACCTGCCCCCACTTCCAGCGGGGCCACCTCCCCGGGCCCCCCCGCCCCACTCCCCCTCCTC
>NW_020799101.1:24670070-24700323 GCF_003259725.1 Athene cunicularia | reverse complement strand
GGAAATGGTGGCGACCTGCTGGGAGTGTCCGCTCGCCCCAGCTCGGGAGCCAGCCCGCGGGAAAAGGGCCCCGGAGCGCTCCTGCGGGAGGCAGAGCCACGCTCTGGCTCGGAGTGCGGGAGGGTTCAGCGGGGCTCTGCCCGGCCTGGGGCGCCGGCAGCACTCTCTTCTTCTGAGGCCTTGCTGGAAAACAGGCTTCAGATGGTTAATGTGCAAGCCCCGCGGGAGGGAGAGGGATTGTCCTAAGAGGAAGACAGGATAAATGATCAAAAGATGAGGAGAGTCGGATTTAGAAGAGTCCAGATACTTGAGGTGGGAGCGCAAGTGAGACAGGCAAGGGTGAGGCTCTGAAGCAGGAGAAATTAGATTTGGGTACAGTCTCCCCAGCAAAAGGCATTCTTGTACAGAACCGTGTCTGTCAGAAAAGAGACTCTTGATGCCAAGGAGTTGTAAGAGGAGTTAGCGAACGCTTACAGAGCTGGTTGCTGGTGTAGTGTCAGATGTGATTTCCAAGCCCATTCCTGGCCTTGATGCAGAGAGCTCTATGAAAAGAGGAACCCATGATCATTTTACTTAACCTTGTGCCCCTGTGCCATACTGAAATATTTCCATGTGAATTCTTGTGATTGTTGCTCTCTGTGCTGCACCTCAGCCAGAGAAAAATCTCCCCCCGCTCATTGGCATCTTGTGAACAAAAGACATAGCAAACATTTGGTGTGTCACCCCACTGGCGGGTTATGAGAGTATTCCCATCACTCCAACAGAAGAAATTCAAATATAAAAAGATGAAGTTTTTTCTGCTCAGACTTTTTTAGCAAGAATTTACCTCATTGGGAAGGTAATTTGAAGTATGTAAGAACCTGCTGTGGTATAGTGCACAGGCGATCCATACTGCTTTCCACGAGGAACTCTGGAGAAGCATGTGATGTAACATCCTTTGTGCAGTTAAGAGTTACAGGCATCTGTGGCAGCAAACAGAACATATCTTGTATCCTGATTACAGTCCTTATTCTAACTCCGTTAGACTTTTCCTTCCTTTAAAGATTTCCTTCCTCTCTTCTGACTGTCCTGAGCCTGGGTGAAGGCTGAAAACATGTTTCAGATCCATCAGAACATGCACTACTTAAGTTCCTGACTAAAAGGGCCTGATTTGGCCAAGAGAGGTGAGGGAAATGGAAGGAAGAAGTTAAACAAGAGTCCATTGCATGAAGGGAGGGAAATACTGTGTTCAGTCTCTGGGTTTGGTCTTAACGTGAAGTACTTCCACTGTTCTCACGTTATAGTCTTGGTGTCAGAGGGTTACACTTAGGGGACACAAGTCGTATGAGCTCTTGCAATAACAGGTGAAATTGGGCTGTCCACTTTTTTTTTTTGTGTGTGTGTGTGTCTGCTAGCATCCCTGGGAACCAGATCTATAAACTCTATTCAGTCATCTGCAATCTGAGATCCCATTCCCAAGCTCACTAGGCATACAGCTGAGAGTATGCTGGATTGCAGGAAGGAGCACGGATGGATGGGCTCTGTTTCCCTAGCTCCTTTTCCCCTTTAGGAATGTGTTTTTATCTCTGAGGGCTGCTTATATCACCACCCGCCTCCATGCCATCGTGTTTCTTCAAATGGCTGATGCAACAGATGAGAATTAGGGCAATGAGTGTACTCTGCCGAGCTAGCTCCTTTGAAAGGCCAGGTACTCTCCATATGCTGGAGGATGAATGAATAGGCCTTTTTAGGTGTTGGGAATTGGACACTGGCTTGCCTACTCTGAAATTCTTGGCCAGTGTTGGGTGTTGGGAGAAATAACTCTCAAAAGAGTTGTCCATAAACTAAATACTGTAAAATGACTGCAGGAAGGCAGTGAATAAGACTTTATAAATATGTTCACAGATCAGCTGCAGGGACTGTGTCTTTCACTGGGGTGTGATTGCTCAGAGATCTTCTCTGGCCTCTGTTTTCTTCCAGGAGATTTGGGGTGAGTGGGCACTGAGTGAGCCGTGCCAGGGTGGCAGGACATAGCTGATTGGCCATACATGCTAGGCTTGAGAGTGCCACCCTCCTGTAAGTTGTTTCCTTTCCAGCAACACGGTGGAGTATTGCTTTGAAGCTGCTGGGACCATCAAATGGGTGCACACTGGAAATACAAAGTGATGTGTGCTTGCTTCGTTAAGAAATGATGGATTTTAAATGAGGTGGTTACGAGGGCAAAGACAGGAAGAGTTGCATCTAATGGGCTCATATAAAGAGAGAGGGGAAAAAATACAGTTTCTTCAGTCAGGCTAACAACTGGGATTGGTATTGCTCCCATGTTACTTGCAAAAGAAAGATTAGGGAGGTGTTTGGATACATATAAGCACCATAAAACAAACTGTTGCTAAACTAGGCTGGCCAGAAAGCACCTCTGTGATACCGGTAACAGTGGAGCTTTGTCTGTGCCTCACTCCCATCTGCCTTGTCTCATGCACAGCATGGCCCACTTAGTACCTGAAAATCTCTGTTGTTCTCAGGATCCCCCTTCTAAAAGCAGAGTCCCAATCCCATGCATACAGCCAGCCTGCTGGGGTGCATGAATCTAGGAGTGGGGTGATGCAACCCCTCCACACAAGTGATGAGGGACCAAGGACGTGTTCAGTCAGTCTGTTAAGCCTGGCAGAGGTATGTGCTCTGGGAAATCTGGGCTCTCTTCCTAGCTCTCTATCCAGCTTTCAGAATAACTAAAGGGAAAGCAGAATAGATCTGATTTCCTATCTTTTCTGTCACAAATAAATTCTTCTCTGCTTTCCGGAGGATTGTGAAGACTGCCTAGTATTTATAGCCTTTCTGAGATGTGCAGTGGATGATGCTGGGTAAGAACAAAGTGTGAGGGTCTCCTATCCTGTCAGTGTGAGATTGAGGGATGGAGACCTTTTTCCTCTCCTCCTCTTCTATTGCCCCATTAAAATGCTGTAGACCTGATGCAAAAGAAACTGTAGCCCAGTCTGGGCTGCAGGCCCAGATCTGAGAGAGAGAGAGCATGCTGTACTTTCATCAGTTTAATCACTTGAGGTGCAGAAGGCTCTTTGCATTAACTAGTCACTTGCTGAACTGGGTGACATTACACTGTCTCAGTGTTTCACAGCCCTTTGAGGAAGAGGGGATCTGGGGGTCTGTACTAGTGAAGGGAGGAGTAACTACCCAGAATCATTAACCTGTGCTGTCAACATGCACTTAATCGTCTGTCTCCACTCAAAAAGCATGCAAGTCTCTATGCTGAAGAAATGAAACAAAGTTAAACAGTCAGCCTGTCCTGGTTGTTACCTCCTTCATTGTTTCTGCCTAAAAATGATTTCCTGTGACTCAGTGTGTCAGCTCAGAGCATCCAAACTGACTCAGCTTGTGTGATTCCAGAGACGGCTCCATCCCTGTGCCACTCTCTGGAGCCTTCCCTGTTCCTGCTGTGCTGAACAAACCCAGTTTCACATCTGCTCCTGCCATTCCTGTGCCATCTCCTGCAAGTGAGCCAGCCAGTGTCTTTGCTTTTTCCATACAGGGTACAGAAATGAGGCACTGAACATGGCAACTGGCACCTCCCAAGAGGTGGTAGAAAAATGGGTAACAGTGGCCAAATGGTGCTACTTAGTTTTCGAAAATAAACAAAAGATCAAAACACAGGAGAAAAAATGGATAGAGACTTGAGTTTAGCTCAGTGTTTACTTGCTGATAGTGTTTGGAGCTAGACTGAGAAACACTTACAGATTACGGTTTCCAGAGGCAATAACAGCCCATCTCTCAAGGTTAAGCAGTCTTTGGCCCCTGTGCTGTGTGGGCACAAGCAGAGTGCAACCATGTGGCAAACCAGGACAGGGAACTGATCTGACTGAAAACTACCCATGCTTGCTGGCTCAGCTTTCAGCTGTTTCAGGTGCCTGACTTGGTTCACCAGTCACTTGTGCCAACCCAGGGCAAAAGGAGGAGGTATGGAAATGAATGGCCACAGAAATACACGTCGAGGGTGATGAGTGGCTAAGCAGCACTGCTGGCTACAAAACCATGGCCAGCAGAGGCAGTTGTGCACAGCAGGAGTGGAAGGCCCAAGGGAAGATCTGGTTCTGACTCACTCTTTCTTAACTGGGGATAGCCCAGCTCTGGGGCAAGTCTGAGGAGGAACTGAAATGCTAAAAAACAAACTTCTGTAAAAAACTGCAGTCTGGTACCAGAAGAGTGTGTGCAAGGCATGAGATATTCTTCAGAGGGAGAATGCTGGGCTGTTTCTCCAAGACTGTCAGTCACACCAATTTGTGTCTTCTCCATTATATTTGTCCTGTGGACAGGACCCTTCTCTTTTCTTAGACACGTTTTCTCAGCTGCTGACAAGGCTGCAGTTATGGTACAAATGGTGAGGAAAATCTGAGTGGATCTGTAAGGCCAAGGCCTCAGAATGGGACAGCAGTCCCAACAGTGAACTTTCGGAAGTCACTCTGACCACATAATTCAGAACAATCGGCACTGCAGGGGGGGCAGTCATGATGCTATCAAGCCTATGTCCTAGTCAGTGCCAGCTCACCTGAGATGCCAGGAGGCAGTGAGAGACCTTCATACAGGCCTGTTCCATGCTTTGGCGGCTTTGGGGAAACTCATTCTCCGTTTCTGCCTCTCTCTTTTCTTCCCTTATTTTTGTTTTGTGCCTTCCAGGTTGCATACTCAAACGAGGCCAAGCTCCCTCGGGTGATAGCTTTCCTGTCTTGCATCTTGCCTTGTCAGTTAATTTTATCTAATTCTTCAAATGTAATAATGCCTAAATGCAGGACCTTTTCACACAGTTTCTCTTGCAGCTCTGTGGTGGTGCTTCCTTCTGAATCCCTTCCCAGTTGTCAGTGTGGAAACAGAGGAATATTCCTAGTGTGGTCACTTTGGGAAGCAAAAAGGGGCTCATTTCAGAAGAACATGCTCCCTGTAGCTATGTGCTACTGAATTCAGAAAGAGGCTGGAGAGGTTTGCAAGCAGTGCTTTATGTTCTGCTCTTCATTTCAGATTCCCATACCAAGTGTGCCTGCATTCCAGCCGTCCACCCCCATCCCTGAGCGCCTGGAAGCTGTACAGCGCTACATCAGGGAGCTTCAGTATCCTTTACTGTGACTTCAGTCCCTGTTTGATAACCCAGGAAGAGGGAGCAAGGGGATGTTCTTTCCCTGTGAAGAACAGAAAAGCTCATTCTGTTGTAGCTGGAAGGGAACAGAAACTTGATCCCTGAAAACAGGAAGCTGGACTTGGGATGATGGTTTGTTATGCTGCTCTGTTTCTTTTATTTTCTGCCTAAGTTACCTTCTGATCTTGTTCAATCCATGTAGCAAAATGGCATGTTGTCAAGGGCCTTTCCCCACTACCCACCTTTCTAGATCAGTGGCTTTACAGTGCCATTTCATTAAAAACACGCCTATCTGAGATCCTGACAGCTGGGTCTCAGACTACAAACTGTGTCACCTCACTGTTACAGCATGGGTGAGCTGTGGTGGTGAGAAAACTGCCTCTCAGGTTATCCTACTTGAACACTCTTCTCTGTAGCTGCCTAAGGGACAGTCAGCCACCCTGCCTCTTTATATCAAGAGCTGCCTATGTGACATGCCTTTTGTGCTGGACAGCAGATATGTGCCATGCAGGCAGGCTAATCTCACTGAGGAGACACAGAGCTAACTCTGGCTTCAGCCCTAAAACAAGGTAAGAATGCAGACCTTCTGGCACCTCTCACCCTTCTAAGGTGGTTGTGCTCTGGATTGAGTCCCGGTCAGTCTTAGAATAAGGCACCATGAATGTTTCAGTGCTCCGTGCGTTCTGTGCAGACCAGAGCAGACACAAATCTGTCAAACTTTGTTTTGCCCTGGTAACTGGAAAGCTGAGCAGAGCATACGCTGTCAGCATGGACCTTTGGAAAAATGGAGTGGAAACCTGTGTGTGGGGAGGAGAAAAATTAACAAGAAGGAAATACAGTCTAGGTAAGGTGGGATTATAAACAGAAGAAAAGCAGGAGAGGGAGGTGGGGGTTTTCTTGTGTTGCTGTGATCATAACTTTGCTGTGAGAATTGTAAGTATCATGAAAGTTCTTTAGACAGGCTTTCTTCAAACTATCATACTTTCCAAGCTGCCAAGCCCTTAACTTCTTGCCTCCAGGTACAATCACACTGGGACACAATTCTTTGAGATTAAGAAGAGCAGACCTCTGACTGGGTAAGTGCTGGCAGCTCCTACAGCATTGAATCCTTGCTTTAAGATGTTGGGGCCTTGCTATACCCACTGCTATTTCTTCCATTCCCTGGCCAAGGTCTGTGTGGCACTCGAGTCTTTCAGTACTGCAGCTCCATCTTACTTTAGGTGAGTTCATTGTCTGTTGCCTGGGCACAGCTGGGCAGAGCTGTGTCTGGCCTTTCTCAAAGACAAGAGTAGGTTTTGTTGTCACAAATCAGTAAATCCAGTAAAATAAGGTATTTCAGAGATGTGCAGATTCTGCCTGCTTCCAATTGGAATATGAGCTCCTGGTGGATTCTGGAATTAGGTCCTGCTCTAAACAAGCTTTGTAAAAGCCAAGTATCTTTACAGGTCTAACTTCATAGTTGCTGTGAATACCTTTGCAAAATATAGGCTCACTAAACTTTTGGTGTCTCATACTTTGAAGGAGAAGGGGGATTCTTCTGACTGCAGATTTTGGCAAGAGCTGTGCCCCATAAGTTCCTGGAGAAAAGCACCTGATGTTCACTGACTCTCTTGCCAGCATATTGAGTCTCCCAAGACTGGGATTGGTCTAGTTATATTATTATTGGTCTAATCCATAGACTTATATGACTCCAAATGTCCTGTGTTGTAATCAGTGCAATGTATTTACTGTCCACAGTATTTACTGAACAGAGAGTAGGCTTGATGCCACAGAAGAGGGCTTCACTGTCCTTGAACCTTGTGAGGCAAACACTGCTGACTCCTGGTCCTTTGAGGCTTCTGCTTTTGGTCACACTGGTGTCCATCCAGAACCCCCTGAGCCAAGTGCTGTGGTCTCCCTGAGAACGGAGACTGGCCTAGTAGGCAGCTTTGTGGTAACTCACTGAAGGGATTTCCTTGTAAGCAGTGACAGCATGTGGTAGAGTCCTGGTTTGGATTTAATATCTTCCTAAAGAAGATATTTTCTTCTGTTCTGTGTCCTCAGTGGGTCATCTTCTCTCCTGAAACCTACCTTACCTATATAGCGCAGAGGGGCTGAACTGGCTGTCTTGCATAGCACAAGCCCTCTAACAGTCCTTGTCTTTCCCTTGTCCCACTCTGCAGGCTGATGGACCTGGCCAAAGAAATGACCAAAGAGGCCCTGCCAATAAAATGCCTGGAAGCTGTGATCCTGGGAATGTATCCTTTCCTCTTGGAATTGTGCATGTCTGCCCATCCTTGTGTTTTCTCCTCTGCTGTCTTATGATGCTTTGAGGCTACTGATAGTATTGTCACCAGGCCCCATATCCCTCTGTCTTCCCTCCCCAGTTCTCAAAAAAAAACCCCCACCAATAAAATCCAAATCCAAGCAATTCTCTGAAATACTAGAACTAGTTCTTCAGAGTTGCTCCTCCTTCTTAAGTAGGGTGTTGCTGCTCTGGACAACTCTACAAGTGAGTAAAAGATAAAGAAAAGCTCTAAGTAACATCTAAAGAGAGGCAAAATATAGCTAGAGTTAGGGCAGGAAGTCCTTTGTGGGTAACACTGTTCCCTTACTGCAATGTTGGCTGCATGTGTTCTACATTAAAGTAAGTTAGGGATCCTCCCCAACTTCTAATCATGGTGTGTGTCACTTTACTATTATGACTAACACTGCCTGCCATCTTAGGCAATACCTTTAAATTCTAGACATGTGTTGTCTTTAAGTACACCTCTTTCCTATCTATCTTCCAGGCTTAGACTGTGTCACACAGGCAATAGATTCTTGATGCATACTGGCAAAGACATCTGGAGGAGCACAGATGGCAAGTTCAGAAGGGCAGTCTGAGTATTTTGTCCTGAAGGTTCCTCAGTTTGTGTGTCAAACAGTAGCTAGTAAAACAAATTGAAACCAAGTGAGGAATAATGCTACAGTGTTAACAGTTTGGGCACTATGGAATACAGCACACTTGACATGTTAGCATTACAACTTCTGCATAACAAAACTGCTTCGAAATTAACTTACCTTTGTTGATTGTCTTATTGAAGAGGCCAAGTCTGGTTTTCCCATGACACAGAATAAAGTAGGGCAGCTGGAATCTTGACCTGGAGAAAAATCTTGCCTATGTGATGCCTGAATCAGTGGTGAATCTCCTGAGCAGGCTGGGAGGGTTTGGAGCAGGAAGGATCTTGTCAAGAAAATGGTATCACTGGTTGTTTCCTGAATAGTGTCTGCTGTCAGTTACCTCACCAACAACATGACCACGCTGGACCGTTTCCCCATCAGCTTCAAAACCCACTTCTCAGGGAACTACTTCAGACACATTGTGCTGGGGGTGAACTTTGGAGGCCGCTATGGGGCACTGGGCATCAGCCGACGTGAGGAGCTCATGTACAAAGCACCTGTCTTCCGCACACTGAGCGAACTCATCTTTGACTTTGAAGAGGCATATCGCCGCTGCTGGCACACTCTCAAAAAGGTGAAGTTGGGCCACTGTGTGTCCCATGACCCACACAGTGTGGAGCAGATTGAGTGGAAGCACTCCATCCTGGATCTAGACAAGTTAACCCGGGAAGACTTCCGCAAAGAGCTTGAGAGACATGCCCGTGATATGAGGCTGAAGGTAATTAGCAAGGATGGAGTAGTTGTTCACTGCTGCATCTGCCGTCTTACTTGGCTGATGGTGTGCTGGGGGAATGAAGTGGCAGGAGCCTGTCCTAGGTGGTGGTGGACTAGAAGGTGAATTGGAGGCTGGGGGCTCTTTTACTTTGTATACAGGCTGGTCCCTTATGGATGCTCATGCAGTACTGCAGTTGTGATGAGCTTGGACTGTATGCAGTCCTTGGAACCATAGCTATCACTGTAGCTTGTTTTTCTGACTTTTGCATTTTTGATGCACTTGCCTTGCCTTTTTTATTCCCATATAATTAATCATGTTTAGGCTTTGTGTTTTCTGGTTACTACTCATACTTCTTTTCTGATCATGTTGCTCTTACTTTTAATTTTTCTGGCAGATTGGCAAAGGAACTGGGCCACCATCGCCCACCAAGGACAGAAAGAAAGATGTCTCCTCCCCACAAAGAGGTCAGGCCAGCCCCCATCGGCGCAACAGCCGTGGGGACCGACGGTGAGTAGGGTTGCTGATCAAGGAGACCTATCTAGACCATCTCTGGTTTACTCACAGACTCCCATCTTGCTGTCTGATTTTGGATCCTTCTGATGTCTTACTGGAGTTCTTTATAACAGGGGATGCTTCTCTCACCTGCAGAAGTATTCTTCTCTAGTCTGTGCCTTTGAGTTTATCATTGCTGGGGGAGTGGGGGGACAGCTGGGGTTTATTTTGTTTTGGCAGGGAGGAGGAAGGCAGCTCAGTGATCCTGGTAGCTGATATTTAACCTTACATAGGGGTCTGAGCATTGGTGTCTCCTAGACCTGTGCCCCAAACAGATTTCAAAAATTACACTGCTGTCAGTGATACTGTTTTCCTGAAACTGAACTGGGGTACCAGCATGGACTTCTTACTCCTCTTAACCTGCAATCAATTCTGTGGAGTCAGTGGGAGAGTTGCTGGAGGTTGCAGAATAATCCTGCCCTTGATAGTGTAGGATAAGTCTGAAACTTTCCTGTAACTCTTCCTTTGCTGCCATCTCTATGTGCAGCCCCTCCTGACTGAAAAAACAGTTCCTGAATATTTCTTTGTTCACAGGCCATCTGGTGAGAAAAAGCCTGCCGATTCCAAAGCCATGCCAGACCTCAATGGGTACCAGATCCGGGTGTGAAGAGAGCTGTACCTTGCGTGCCTGGCTCCACAGACTTCTTTCTGGCCACAACTGGGACCTGGATCCACCTGCAGTGATTCTGACAAAGGGGACAGGGGAGCAGGAGCGGAACAGAGTGCTGATCTTCCAGGTACTTCCTAGTGGGCCAGTCCCAGAGCTGGATCCCATGGGTCCCAGAGGATTCACCTGCCTGATTCTGGGAAAGGTGTCCAACTTAATTCACTGAAACAAGTATTTTAAAAAAAAAAAAAAATTAAAAAGATCTGTACATTGGTGGGAGTTTGCTGCAGGAAGAATATGAAGTGCGTGGGGTCAGCAGACCTGCTATCAGTTTTTTTTATGTTAGCAGCAAGTAGATGAAGCATCTTGTTGACAGTACTTCTTCCCTGTCTGCACAGAAGTCTTCAGCCCATGCAAGGCCTGCAGGGCTGAGTAAGAAGTGATGCTGGAATGGGATGGCACCCACGTCTTGTGCAAAAACTCAATTTTGTCATTATGAACACTCTGTTTAGCATTGGTTTTGTGAGAGACAGGGCTGAATTTGCTCAGCCTCCTGATTTATTGATCATACAAAGGCCACTCATCTGGAGAAACCACATCTTGTGTGTTTAGTCCTGCCTATTTCAAAGCATTTCATTGTCTCTTAGGGGGTAGACAGTGGGATGATGGTCCTCTTTACCCACTGCAATACTGGTGAGCTGTTGCTCTAAGTCCTTTTGTGGTTGAGTGGGTCAGGATATGCCTATGCCATTGCCACATGAAAACAGGCAGAGACCTCAATTGTCCCAACAGTGGCAGTGGGGGCAGGCAGGGCTGGTGGGAAGCTTAAACTTTAGAGTCATCTCTTCATCAGCCTTCTCTCTATTAACTTCTAGTGAGTGCTACTGTGAAAGCTTTCAGAAGGCACTTCAGTCAGTGAGGTACAAGTTTTAAGAGTAAATAGTTAAAGAAGGATTTAATGATGTTTTACAAGCAATTTTCCTTTCCACAAGGGTCTTGCTCCTTCCTCACTGTGGTGTTAGTGCTAGAGTTACAGACACTTGTTGGTGGGAAGCCCTGCTCAAGGAGATTGCAGCTGCTTTCCTGACAGCTCAGTCTGGAGCCTCCTGAAAGTAGTTCCCCACCCCAGTCCTAGAGCTGTGCTTGTTTTCTGGCTCTTTGGATAGCTGCGGCATTTGATAGCACCACTTATGCTAGCCTTCCCCAAAGGGCTGGGCTGGGCCTTTCTGCCCACTAACAGCCTTGATTCTTTCTACACTTCTTTTCAGGGGAGTGTTGTGCTACTGATGAAGCAGTGTAACGCTTGTCAGAAATCTGAAGTGTTCTCAGACCTCTCTGAGACCTAGAGCCTGGTAACAGTGGAGTTCCCAGAAGTCAGAACAGCATGGCCTTAAAGTCATCTGGATGCATGGATCTAGGCCATGCAAAAACTGAGGGTTGGGAGTGGGAGTATCCTTGAGAGAAAGTGAGTCTTATTTTATCACAGCACTGACAAAAGAGCTAAACTTTCTGAAATACTACATATTTTTGTTAGAACTGGGTTTACTCTTTTTTGTGAATTTGTTAGAAACATGATGGGGCTTAGCTCTACCAGAATTTATGTTGCAGTACTGATGTGCCACACCCTCACATAAGCAGTGTTATTTTGATGGCAGAGAATGGATTCTTACCCCCAAACAAATCAGGTTTTTTGTCGAGTGTTAATCCTGGAAGCACCACCCACAAGCGAGTGAACTCAGGCCTTACAAGTTCCTAACTGTACATCCTTAACTGTGATGTAACCCGCAAAGCACTATATCCATACTGCTGCAGTCTATCCTTCAGAGCTCTCTTTGTAGTCTGTACTTTTCTGCTATGCTGTATGACCAGGAGGACAGTCCATGGCAAAGTCACTGAACTTCCTACTGATCCAAGATAAGGTTAATCCAGAAGAGGATGCCAGTTTTCTCAGTTCAACTGAGTTCAGTTCAACTCAGTTCAACAGTGCAACATCTGTCCCTTCCTTTGCACTCCATCTACATGTAACAATTTGAAATAGGCAGCAGTAGCAATCCAAGCACCCATCTGAATCTGTCCTCTGGTCAATTTTGTGTGGCTGTAAATTAACATATTTAGCTTCTGGATGCTATTGATGATGTTAGCTGTAAAGGTACCACAGTTACCTGTCAATATTATAGGTCACTTGCAAGCCACAAACTGCCTTTGCATAATGTTTGCTATGCAGCAGACTGAAAATTCAGATGCCACTGTGAATATAATAAATACAAGCAGCAGTCAGCAAGGGAGACTGAATGTCAGGTTTTATTAAAGTGGATGAAATCCAGAAAAAAATTGTAAAAGCCCCTTAGATAAAACTAGGATGCATTCTCACCATGACTTTTTTTTAGTTAATTCAGAGTAACTGGAAAGCTCTTGAGAATAATTAGTAGCTTCATACAGAGCACATTCAATAACTGGACAGACTTGATGGAAAGGACGGGAAGTGTGTTGGGAGGAGGAAGACTTCAAAACAGATGGGGCAAGTGAGGGGTCAGCTGCAAGCTAATGATGCTTTCTTGAGAGCAGGGCAAAAGAGATGTTCAGCAGTGTTAGATCACCAGCACAGAATGGCTTAAAACAAAATGCTTTGTTTGACCTGGTAATTAAGCACTTTCCTGCAGGATGTGACTGAGGCCAATAGCTTAGAAAACCAAAGGAAGTGGATGTTTTAAGAAATGAATGACAGGCTGAGTTCAAGGTCTCTTAATCCTCAACTGTAGCCAGCCAGGAATATGCTCTTTCAAGATTTAGTTTCACAATTATGTACATTAGGAAGCATTTACTTCTTATGTATCTAATATTGATGACTTCTCAAGATGGACACAGGAGCAGACATGAGCCCTCTACTAGGGTTACTATTTCAAGCCTTCTGTTATGTTTCTCTGGGTGGTAGAATTTCTGCCCCTTAGTGTTTCTGTATCTCTAGTTTAGCAGATGCTGCAAGAAACCGGAAGAAAGTGACCAAACAGTTCTCCCCTTCTTGCAGTTGTTCCCCGCCTTTGTAACAAGATAAGTCACTTCAACACAAAGTTTAGCTTCCTTGCTAACAAGACAGCATAGCAGCCCCCTGTCACAGCGAGATCAGTGCAATCCAGTTTTATGCCGTAAGAAACCTGAGGGAACAATGAAAGACAAACTTTCACACTTCCAGTTCTTTCCTCCCTTATCTACCTGCCCTGTCTTCCTTTAACCATAAGGAAGAAAAGGCTGGAGATGAGTCTTTTGCACTTCTGTGGTCTTCAGAGCTACAGAGAAGGAATGAAAATAAGGAACTAGACTGTAACTCATACTCCTTAGTGCCTGCAGAACAAAAAAAGATGGATCTTGAGGAGTCCTATTAATTATTTAATGTTATACGTTAATATGATCGCTCATGTAGCTCTGGGGTGTAAATTTCACTGTTCAGTAGGTGTCACCTGATGTCTGTTCTGCAGTATAAGTCCTTGTGAACTCTGTAGAACTGCATCCATACTCTAGTAATGTTCTATGTGAAGTCTAAGTGAGTTTTTAAAGACTTGGAACAGATGGTGACCTACTACTAGCAAAACTATTTCAAATGTAATGCAAACCTCAAAATAAAAGTTCCTCTTTATACTTTTATGTAGGTAAGTCCCTGGCCAACTGCAATTATTTTTATATGGATTAGAGAGCAAAACTTTCTAATACCTTGTCATTCTGATACAAACCACATATACTAAGGAGTGGAGTTGGGTGTCCATCAGTCTGTGACACACTAGCCTTTTTTTAAACTCTCATACAGTAAGCTAAATGAGTCTTTAGGAATTAAAATTATGTTAGCAAGTGTTTTAGCTGGGAGTGGAGTGGTTTTTTTCAGTTGACTTTTACCTGTGTGCCACTGTCTGTATGGGTCAGTACACAGTATGCTTGGATCTACCAGAATAAATTACTCCAGAACTGTGGCTGAAACATAAATTTCTGTTTATGCAGTAGCTGTATTGCTGTTATCAGATCTGCTTAATGTGAAGAATTTTTCTAAAAGTATTTCAGGTAAAAGCCTTAATCAGCTGCCTGCCTCTTAAGGTAGGTTCACATGTGGTGGTGTATGGACATGACTTGTCCTTAAAATTGCAGAGTTCAAGAAACCATAATGTACAGAAGAATGCTCTGTTGCTAAAGGGCAAGAGTTTGGAGTTGATGGGCTTGACCTTGCTCTAGTGGCTCTGGCTAATCATTTCAGGTGGTTGCTTTAGTCACTTGCTCCTTCTGAGTGAAGTATTTCAAGTAGTCCTGATGATCAAGCCCTAGATATAAGCAGGAGGTGCCCTGTCCCATGTGTACAGTGTGTGCACGTCTGTCTGAAATAACACCACATATTCCAGTGGTCTTGCACTGTTGTCCTGTCAACATTGACCTGCATTATGGATTTATAACTTAACCCAAGAAAGCAAGTGCTATTCTGGCTTGGTGTTTGTTCTGCCAGAGCAAGGTGGAGACAGTCCCTCTAGAGCCAAGCTGAACTCCTTAGGGAATTTAATATTTTTGTCTGTTTTCTGAGCAGGTGTTTACATGTATCACAACCACTCCCCTTCAGTGGTGCCCTGGCCCCATCTGCTCAAGAGCAACTCAACTTAGGCCAAGAAGGCTACTAAATCCCCCATAATCTCTGCAAAGCAGAGTTTTCCTCCATGTCAGGGTTGAGATGGTGCTAGCAGGACCAGAGTGGTCCCTTTCCATGCACATCAGTATTCTACTCTAGCACTATTAGGGTGCTCCAAAACTGTTTGCATCTTTATCACTGGTACAGCTCTGAACTAAGAAATGGAAGGTGTCTTTCTTTACGAACAATATTATGTGTGTCTTTTTGTAATTAATCAGTGTGGTTCTGTGTTCTTACGTAGCCAACACAGAACTTGTATTTAGATTTAGTTCTTACCGCACCTCCCATAGCCCTCATGTTGATACTTCTTCTGGCTCCCTTTGACACTTAAGACAATAAAATTCCCTCTGTACTGCTTTCAGCTTGTGCAGAGAAAACAAGATGTCTGTACTGTCTTTCTTTCCATTTTAAACATCCCCACTGTCAGTCAGCTGAGAAGTGAAAGGCACAGCCTTGAGTGATGATATCAGACAGATGATGTATAGATGCCCTGTACTTGAAACACTATGGACATGGAAGAACCCTCATTCTCCTTCAATCATCTGAACAGGTGAGTATGTCTGTACACACAGAGGCAGCTGCCAGAGAGTAATAAGTACGTATGTGGCTGCGTAGCAAAGGCTGAAACTCATCTTTGCCTCTTGAACTGCCATCAGTCAGGCTGGATCGGAAAAAAAAAAAAAGTGTATGCAAGCAACAGAAATTTTGGTTTTGAAACAATACTGTAAGGGTTAACACAAGCCTCTGCTTGCACTGCTCTACAACATATGATCCAGTCTCCCTTCCTGGCTTGAAAAGCAATTCTACTTAAGGTCTGTAGTTTAGTGGCCTTCCAGACTAATGACCTCACCAGGACTTCTCAAGACAAATGCTGGGTTAATAAAGGACAGTCAGCTGCAAGACTCAGTGCCTTTCCCCAGCAAGGGGGATCCAACTTTATTCAGACTATCATCTTTCAGGCATAACATACCCCCTCTCTCTAGGGAAATGAGTAATAGCTGGGACCAGGGCCAGGATGTAGGCAAGCCTACAGTGTGTAGAGGAAAGGAATAAATATCTCCTAACCTGTTACTCCAAAGAGAATGGTACATACAATAGTCCCTCTTAGCTAAGTTAATTATATGAACAACTTCTGCCTTGAGGGGAAGTAATTGCACAGCACCTAGTAGATGGTATGAAGACACAAAAGAAGAAAGTAGCCACTTCATAAGCCTGCATGGCCTGTGCTCAAGCCTAGGAGTTGACAGCAGACTTCAGCAGAGGTTGAAGGCTTCTTGCTCCACTATTAAATACAGAAAAGATTAATAGTATTAGAAAAAAATACTAAAATGCTGTGACTTCTGTAAACCTCTACTTTAGATGCTTGCTCAAAAATATCCTCTGCTTCATGTCTTAGATTTTACTAAAAATCAGGTCACTCCTAACCCCCTATAGACAGGTCAAGATGACTGCTAGACAATGGAGTGAGAATGGCAAAACAGTGACTTGGCCACAGCTGAGATTAAAAATAAAACTTTCTGTTCCCTCTTCAATCAGGCTTTTCCCCTGTTACTGATAGTTCCAGCAGTTGTAGGTCTTTAAGTCAGTTACAGATTATGCTACTTGGACCTTAGAGAAAAACCTTTATTGTGGAAAGGATACACAACTTAGCAAAGTAGTAATTAAAAAAAAAAAAAATTGGAAAAAGAAACCCAGTCAGCTCCTACACTGAGAAGCTGAAGACCACAAAACTTAAGGCTCTCACGTGCCTTAATCCATTAATGAGAGTGAGACTGAGCCTTAAGAGCATCATTCATGCACAGACTGCAGGATTATGGAAGGCAAAGGCCTATGTGGACAGCAGGCCTGGATTATATTTTTATTTTGGTAAAGAGTGACTGCCATCCTACCTCCAACCTCACACTGGGGGAGGAAAAGGAATAGCTTTAGAATAACTAACTTCTGCATTCATCTACCCCCAGTTTATGAATAAACTTAAGACTGCTGTAGGCAGCTTTCCATCCAGAAAGGAAGGACTAAAAACCTAAGTAGCATTACTAAGGCTTGAAGTCAAATCTTCTTTGTGTATAACAGGAAAGAATGGATGGAACAAATGCATCTTTTGTTGTAGCACATGCCAGTGTCGTGTCTAGTCCTTCTTCCATTTGCCACCTCAGCACCTTGAAAACTGTTGCTTGTCTAACCAAAGTTAGGAGAAATTTTCCATCTCTACTGTACAGCATTCCTATTCCCTTCGAGCACAAGAATGTGCAGCCTAGGTCTGAAATAATAAATACACTTTTAAATAAACAAAAGGAAGAAGAATTTCAAGACTAGAATGACATTTTCAGTAGAAGTTGGAGGACAGCTTGCCTGGACAGAAGAAGCCGAACTTGTACAGCTGCCAAAAGGAAGGAGCTTGAGGTGTGAAGCCAGCTGTTAAATCACTCATCTTGGTTATCATTACAGCAAGGTGAGTTCTCTATAGAAACTTGGTATCATACTTTGAAACACAATGCAGTACATTCAATGGCAGAGATCACACAGCTTGCACATTTCAGTGTGACACTGCTATGAAAAGCACCACAGGCCAGGCAGCTACAGTCTGGGAAGGAGCAGGTCATAGCCAGCAATTCAATTAACTTGCACAACAGGAAGCCTACTGAAAGGAGAGGGTATCCCCCTAAGGCTTGTGTGCTCCTCCTTCAGATGAGCCACAAAAGGCTTCATCTGCATTTGGATGAACCATGGATATATCTGCAAATTCCTAACAGTACATCAAATAAATGTTCATTAGTGAAGTGGTGGCAATGGGAGAAGAAATTGCATCCTGCTTTGCAGACTGTTTGCCAACACCACTCACAACTATCATTAGGAGCATAACACATACCTTGATCCACTCTTAAAAGATTCTCTCTGAGATGCCAAATTGTTTTTATAGCCTCTAAGACATTCCTCAGAGAAGAGGAACTACAGTCAATTTCAGAGTTCTGTGCTTCACAAAGCGGATAGCATACAGGGCACTTAATGATAAACTTTTTTTGGTAGTATATAACAAGAGTTATTCCCATCTAAGTGTTGGTTTCAGAGCTCTCTCCCCTCCCACTTAACTCTTCAGGGATGAGGAAACCCACTATCTTATAGCTCTTGACACTATTCAAATGCTGAGTTTATAATAAGACTTCACCCTAAAGAATTCCACCCATAGCTTTTAACTGAAGAAATACAGCTGCAGAAAAAAATAAACATCAGTAACTCAGAAAGCTAACTGGTTATGGCAGTCGTGGGAAAACAGCTGCTGGAGAGATACCTCATAAGGAACAGGCATGGAGAAAGAAGACTTCAAGCAGCAGCCAAGTTTCATTTATTAAGAAAAGGAAAGAAACCAGTGCAATGATACTGTTTACCACTCCTCCTATCCCATGTAATTGAGAAAACTGATTATAAAGGGCATCCTCCTGAAGTGATGAACTTAAAACTCTGAGAAAGTGAAGGATGTCCAACTTCTATCTAAATACCATAACTAAATACAGCCTAGCAGCTGTGGTACAATCTAAGCTGTTGTCTAGCAAAGGTACTTTGTCAAATACATGTTTGCCTCTACAGCTGCATGTTTCTGCAGCTTAGGAGACTGATAACAGGGTACGTATACAAACTGCCAGTGGACTCTCACACCCCTTCCTCTAAGTACCAGTCTCTCTGAACTCTACATCACTACTAAGTTGATGTAGATAATCCTAGCTCTATGATACCTTCCCTGTCTGAGTATAGCAGCTATTCCTGTTGTTTCACTCTCATAACCATTTACAGACTCCTCTGTAATACATCAGAAAGCTGTGCTAATGGCAACTTAGGACAAGAAACAGTGTTAAGAGCTACATCTGGAATCTTAGTTCTGTGTCCCACCACAAGTTGCTCATTACCACAGCCTCTTATTGTTTCCCTGTGTGCTATCTTAAAGAACCACAGAACATACTCTTTTCTCCCTACAACTATATACTAGTTGCTATTTTAGAGGAAGGCACTCTTTCCACCCACCCCATCTCCAATCTTCTATATTCCCCCACAATCAGAGGCATTAACAAGTCTCCAGATCTATTTGATGTTAACTCCAAATTTCTCTAGAAAACAGGATTTTTTTTTCTTTCCTGAAACAGGATAACTGTAGGAGTCTGTACCACAGCTTCAAGGGACCACGGTCAAAACAACCACAGCAATCAACTCTTCAACCCTGCCTCTGTGTGTCTGCATGCAGTCACTAGCAATGGTCTTGCATTTCTGCAATAGTTTCACCTAGGAATGCCCAAGGAAGCATGTATGAGCCAGAGTTTTCTAACCTTCAGAAAGAAGAATCAGAACACTTGCAGCATTGTCCTGGGGTTTCTCAGCACATGACTCCATATCCTGTGTTCAACAGCTTAACCATTCCAAGTTCATACCATACTATTTCATGTATCAAAAAAGAAAGCATTAGCTTGACCTGTGGAAGATTAGACTTTCCAACAAAGTACAGCTGGAACCTTAAAACCTCCGTGAGAGATGCCTTCATGCAAATTACCCAAAAGAAAAGTTAAGTCTTTGGTTTAAATAAAATGGAAGAAGCACTTCTGATGTTGAAGCACTGCTCCTGTGCCTCGGTGCAGGAGCAACCAGTCCATCTGTAGGTGTACAGCCCATCAGACCTAGCCAGCAGTAACAACTGAAGCAGATAGCCGAAGATGTGAATGCCAACACTGTGTGTCACAGCATTTTTTTGTCTTGCTTTTGGTTGGTTGTTTTCAAACCTCTAGTGTCTTCCAAGTTTCCTACTACAAAGTTACCAGCTGGTGGGAGTTATCTGCAACCAGGCTGCTTTCTGGCAACCTATTTTCAAGCCTGACAGAAAACAAAGCTCTCAGTTCACCAATTTTCAATACAACCAATTACAAAACTAAAGAGTACTTGCAGAAATTAGTCCAACTGTCAGATAAACGGAGCCATAATAATACACGGCTCCCCATGTACAAACACTAGTGTCACACCAGAACTACCACCTGTGAAACTGAGGGCAAACAAAGCCACAGACTTATTCACCCTCAGACTGCTGTTCACTTATACAGACTCCTACGTGTTATTCCAACTCAGGTAGCAAAAGCCAGCCACACGTCACCAGGCAAATACCACAACATCTGGCAGGGGCAAGAAGGGAATATACAGTCCTTACACAATCATATGGGCGCAGAACACAATCCCCACACACACACCCCTTGTTTCTGTACAGTTTACAGAAATGAGCTGTAAAAACACGAGCAGTACTCGCTTTCTTTGGGAGGAGAGGAAGGGTTCCTGAACAGAAACCATTTTGCAAGACAAGTCCGATGCCAAACAAACCACCTCTGGTATCTGGGGATGTGCTGGGAGACAACAGCGAGGCCCGCTTCATCCCTCTCTTCAATCTTCATTACTATCTTGTGTAGCTAATTTGTCCTCTCCTCTTTCACATCCAAACCCTCAAAGCCTTGTTGAGCAAGTCCTCATAGGGTTCAGCTGCCAGGAGCACCAGGTGCTGCAGTTGCTTTGTGTTTTTTTCTTAGATTATAAAAATTTTATTTTTCAGTAAGAAAGTAACATTAAAAGTATTAAAGTCTCCCAACAGAACCCAGGAAGAAGGAAGAACATTTCAAGTCTCCTTGTACCTTCCCACAAAAACGTGAGGTGAGACCAGATTTCCCTGCCCCATTTATGGTAATGTTTCTACCAATATTGCTCTAATTTCTCAGGGAAAAACTGAGCACCAAATGTCAAGCTGAACTGGTGAATCTGCCCTAGGAACAGGTACAGTTCTACTGTTTTTGTACTGGCCAAGCCACTGCTGACAAAGTACACTGATATGATACCAAAGGTACACTGGGTACCAACAACTGACAATCTGGCTCCAAGTTACACAGTCTTGCCCTCCCTCCCAATACCTGTCAAGAGACAGGAGTCAGTCCTACAGGTTCTACCTACCTAAACATGGTTGGCTCAAGAAGACAGTTGCAAGAACTTCTGTCTGGCGCAGGAGAATGCTATGGATTGGCTATCTGATGCCTGGCAGGCTGAATGGAATCAGAAGGGCACAGAGCAAGTGACAAGTAGCTCTTCCATCTGATGGCTCTGCTGCCTCTCACATGCCTTCCATTTTCATCTCTCTTTTGGGACCTCCCAGAGCTACAGGCTCCTGGCATTGCCATGCCTCACAGGATCTTTCCACCTGATATTCACGGGGAGGATTGTAAATATTTTTCCTAGAAGTGCCAAACTAGGTACCGTTCTGAGACTGCTAGAAAGGAAGGGAGCCTTCCCCAAGGCCTCTAGGCTTTTGCTGCAGTTCTAGAGCTCCTGCAGGTGGCTCTTAGAACCCCTGGCTCTATTCCTGGCAATGCCATTCCCTGGTCCATTAATCACAGCAGGCAGCTTCCTGTAGAAACTGTTCAACTACACAAACCCCTCTGCCAGCAAGGCAGCCCTTACACATTATTAAGTAAAAGCCATTTCCAAGCAGTTAGCAGAGCCAAGACCCTCAAAGGCAACATGACAACTAGTCCTGGAAGGACCACACTTCATAAACTATCACTGAGAAATTAAAAGAACCACTCTTTTGGTGTGAAAGAATACTGGTGTATACATCTCCTGCTCCTCAGTAGCAATTAACTAAGCAGAAGTAGGCAGTGTTGCCCCTCTCTTTCCCAGCTCCTTGAAGATCTCACACAGGGACAAATAAACACGGGAGTTATGTTGGTTCCTGCAGCACTAAAACATCTGCTAAACAAAACAGTGGAACAAGGATCCCTTTAAGGGATGTTAATGCCTGAATGCAACTGGAAGCCCACTGGGAACACAGCTCAGTTTTGCAGAGACCCACAAAATACCAATGCACAAAGCACTCCAACTCTCCCATCCCCGGTTTTTGTGAGGGTGTGAGAGGAGAAAGGGACTTTTAGGGCATGAAAAGGAAAAGTTTTCTTGCAAGCAGGTTGTGCATTCCAGAGCCTCAACTGCTGTATTCAGAACAGCTTTTCTTTAGGGAAAGGGAATCAACACTAACCCTCTCTAAGGCTGGAGATCTCCAAGCCAAAGCTAGCCAGCAGGCAGAGATGATCAGATGAACAAAAAGGATTTGGTAAGCCATTTGCCAGCAACAGGACATCTTCAGAGAGAAGAGAAAGGCGGCCAAGCAGCTTTAGGGCTCCGTCCTTGTACAGCCTGCGACCTGACAAAGAAAACAGAAAGAAACATCAGCCCGAGACTGGTGCTGTAGATTAACTCTATACACATATAGAAGGATGCCTGTCAATGCTTTTCTATTCTTCCCCTGATGAATGAAGACAGCCTGCACAAACACTGCATGCACCTTTGAGCCTATATATGAAAGCAGTGAGCATCCTATAATACTGCTGTTCAATGGTTTCATATACTTGCAGGCACAGGAAACAAGTACACACTAAATTCACCAGGCAGCTGCTTACACGAGCAGCTCTTTTCATAGTACTAAGTCCTAGCAATAGCTTCAGATCCTCCCCTGAGGAAGAATTAATCTCTTCATTCCTAACCTCCTCCCCAAAGCTGATTCTGACACAATCCAAACCAGCTCAGAGACAGCTCCTGGATGCATTTACATGCAGTCTTTCATCAGCATAACTCCTGTTTCAGGTAGCAGAGAGGTGGTGCCATTGTAAGGTAACCAGAGTCACCATCTTCTAAGGCCAGTGTGTGGTATCAGTCAGACCAGAAGTCCAAGCCTTGAACTTAGGACCCAGCACTACCTGTTATCAGGAGCACAAGATAGTTATACAAAAGAACAGAATCCTTTCTGTTCTAGCTTCCTCAAAAGCCTACATGAACCTAAGATAAACAGCTCCAGTTTTGCCACAGCAAAGGTAAACAGTGTCTTTTCATGATACCTGAGAAAATGCAGCTTCTACTTCATGCATCATTTCAGTTGAAGTCACACCCTGTAGATCCAGCCCAGCTTAACAAAATGCACTGCCTGACACCAAGCTGCATTCTGGCATGCCCCACAGCCCTCTCCCAATGTTACAGGGATAAGCCCTACACTGCCACACTTACCCCCCCTGTTCCCATTCTCCACAGGCTCTGCTGAGTAGAAGATATAGTCTACAGTGGCTCCAAGCCCCATGGGCATTGTTGTGACCTCTGGGCGTCCCCTCTGTGGCAGGAAGTGACTGTAGACAGAGGTCAGGTTGAGGCCATGCTGGATAACGCCTGAGGACCTGCACATGAACAGCCACCATTTACCAAGGAAAGAAAGAGAATGATGCAGTGTTCAGTACTGTAGTCACAGCTGAAGTTGGATGTTCCCTTCCTGATGTGACTGTCCAAAGTATTTCTACTTCATGATCACATAAAAGACAGTCTTTCAGAATTACTCACTCCACTTACACCAGACAAAGTGCACAATGAACTTCCAGGGTCTCCAATACCCAGTCCTGTCCAAGTCCTTCATTTCCAACCTCACCAACACAATGCTGACAGAACAGTACCCAGCTGCTGAGAGAATCCTGGGTGGATCTGGCTTTTCCAGATAGCCCTCCTTACTCTTTTCCGCCCTCACATTTATTTCAGTCTTTACTTCAGCCAGATTTTCAGTGCTCAGGAAAACCAAGACTGGGCTTGAAGAGTGGGGCCATGGAAGGTGCACCAAGTTACCTTGGGACAAATGGCTGGGGATCAGGGTCTTTCACCATGGCAGCAGGCTTGGGCCAGTGTGCAGGGCGGTCTGCAAAGGAGCAAAGAGATTCCAGCCAGACCTACACAGATCCTGGAACAGGCTGCTCATCCCAAGTCTGACAAGCTTCTCCTGAGACCAAATGAATCTTTTGCCCAAGAAGAGCAGATAGCTTCCAGTCACAGGTACCTTAAAGAAAAATATTCAAAGGGAACCCCAGGAACACCCTAAGAACAGATCAGTGCAAACAACTGAGAAATCATATTCTGTCCTGCTAAGGACATGTCCTTAAAGCATTTAATATTATCAAAGCTCAGGGTACTTCAACCTTTTCTCTCAAAGAAAGTTCATCTGCCTTCATCTACAGCTTTCTCAAACAGTGTCTAGAAAGGCAGAACAGAAGCGGAGAAAGCATTATCAGCCATGTCACAAGACCCAGAGGTAAGGCAGTGTCTACTAGGTACCAGCATCTGGAGACATATATGTTGTGGCCATTGTGACATTAGAGTTTTCAGGTTTGTTCTCTCTCACCAAAAATCTTGAAGCAGAAAAGAAGTGTATATACACATATATAATTTCGCTTTATATGAAACAGCCTCCAAAAGAGGCTGAATCTCAGTGCATCTCAAGGAACACTGTCAGTGTGTATGAGGGTGGTAAGACTACTCTTCTGAGCTCTCACAGAATCCATCAGTAATCACACAGCCATGGAACGCAGGCTTCTGCCTTCCCCTTTTCTCACCAAGCATTACCTCTACCTCACGTTTTCATCAAAATCGAGCTAGGAGAGTCACAAGCTGAAAAATCTCCCATTAATACCTGGTTTAGCATCTGTCACACCTTCCAACAGGACCAGCTGTGGTGGTCGTTCACAGGCAACATCACAAAATTGAAACTGGAGCAGGAAGTCCCGGCTGTACCTGTGTCTGCCTGCAGAGAAACATACAAGTTAAAAGAAGAAAATAATTGCAACACAGTTGCATCTACAGATAACACCTGCATCTCCATCTAAAGATGACCTTTGGCCCTCTTAGAGCTCTTTAGTTGAAGAGAGGTTTTTGTGCCCAATCACTCTGATACCATGAGAACAGGAATCACTTAATAAGAACCTAAATGTAGAACAGAACAGATGCATAAATGTAGAACAGAGCAGTTATTGCTATCTCTTTAGCTAATGCAACAGTCACGGCCAACATCTTGATGAAACAAATTAAGAATGTCACCTCTGAGACACCACAAGTTCAAGGGACTTTTAAGCAGATCGGTTAGTGTTCAACTCAAGGAAATGTTTGCCATAAAAGAAAAAGCAACTCTGGAGATCAGGCTGAATACAAGTTCTACATTCAAGATTTCAGCAAAAGCTATTTAGTGCAGGCTTCTTTTTTTAACCCTCTCTAAGGACAGCAGAGAACAGTCATGATTGCAACCGGGCTCTGAGGAATTATTTCCTAATAGTGGTGTGCAAATACCAGCCAAAACCGTTCCCAAAAATGCCTGCAGCTGAAAGCTGTGGCTGCTAAACATGGTTTACAACTGCACAAAAGCGTAAGTCTGAGAATATGAAAGAGGTATGTAGAGCAATGGTAGGGGAACATTCAGCTCCTGACTACAGAAGGAAAATGGCAGAAATCGGGCTACAGCAACAACTCCAGAAAAATTAAATTCAATTCATATACCAAGGAAATTGATAGAAGAGAACCTTTGCTTAGTGCCTCATTCAATACATGCCCAAGCTACTGAGAGAGACAGCAAGGCCCACAAACTGTCCATCCTCAGCAAACTCATGTTCTCAGTGCACACTGGAGCTCACCAGGTTTCTTTGGCTGGCACAGAGTGACATATTGGCAGTTGTCTGTTACACCCAGTGAGCTCGGCCACAGCGGAGCCAGCAGTTTCCGTGAATACAACTGTTGGGAAAAGTCTTCCTGACCCGACACCTGCAAGGAGGCCAGAGACAGGAGAGGAAACATCAGCAACACAACAGAACTTCTGCAAGCTACAATGTGCATATATACAAGTGCAACAGCAAGACAGGAAAATACTCTCACAGAAAGGCACAAACTAAGCTATTCAGAATATGGTGCAAATATAATAAACCTTCAGCTGTGGGAGATAGATACAGTTAGCTAAAAGTCCCCTGACAAGGTATTTTGCAGGCATGTATTACTGAACTGATGATTTAGCTTGAAAGCCAATGATGCAGTTGATCATCAATACACAGTAACAGGTAACCACAAGAGACTCTACCATAGGTGCCTATTTCAAACTCTTTTCAAATCAAACATTCACATAATGCTTCGGCAAATCTTGGTGGAGTTGTACTCCCCTACACTTCCAGTCACGCAGGCACAAAAATCCCATCTCAAGTAAGAACCAGGACCTGACATTAAGTGGTCTGTTATCACTGGTTTGCCTCAAGAGAAACCAAAAGAGCAGTGGTCGAAACAACACGCACACATTTGTCCGCTTCCTTCTCCACCAGTGCTGGAGGCATTAGGGAAGACTGATGAATAACCAAATTCAGTATTTGGACTATTTCCTCATGAGAGGAAGGACACAGCCATGCATTTCTCTAGCATCATGCAATAATGAGCTACCCAATTCCAGTTCTGGCTGGCACCTACCTTCCAGGCTGGCATCCCATGGTAGGAAAGTTCACCGTTCCGGATGAACTTGTAGAGTGGAGAATCAGGTACAGAGTTCAGGTCTCCACACAAGATGACAGGATAGTAGCTGCCTTTAGTAGTTTTTGCAATCTTGTCGATCTCTGCTAGGAGCAAAGCCATCTGGGCCAGTTTGATATCTCCCCGCCGGGGATTGAACAACACATGAGTGTTGGCCACACACAAAGGACTGACTGCCTTCCGATCTAGGCCCTCCGGGAGCAGAGGCTGCAGCAGCAGCACCAAGCCCACATTATCCCGATTGAGGACATCCAAGCCAGGCCGGAAATATTCTATGGGACTGAGGCTGATCAGCTGGAACCTGCTGTGTTTATAGCATACTGCACAGCCATCTGTCTTCGTCCCAGTTCTCCGTTTATAGAAGCATGCAAAGCCTGAAAAGAAACCATCACCTATTAAAAGGTTTATCCAGTCATTACCTCAGGCTCCCTCCATCAGCTGGGGAGTTCAGCAAGTTTATGTAGCAGAGGAGATTCCTACTACATCTGGATATGGCATTATACCCAATTCTGTTCCAATAATCACAGTTTATCATTTATCACTGAGGATATTTTCTCCCTCCTTGTCCTTCTAGGACCCTCTCACTTTTATTACACTGATCTGTCAACTATGAGAAAGATCAATTACAAAAGAAAGGGTGAAAGTCTAGGCAGACAGTTCAGAAGTAGGGCCAGCTGCCATGTGACAAACAGGAAGAGCTCTCTTGAGACCACATGCTTTGAAGATGTTAAGCAGGAAGCGCTGCTTGGCCAGTTCCATGAGCTGAAGGTACAGATACACAAAAGCAGGACATACCCATCTCCTTGAACGTCGGCTCCAGCTGCTCCCAGTAATGGTTCTCTTGCACCTCCTGGAGACACAGAACCTGGAAGGAAGGCAAAGACCTCACTCGCTCCACCAGTATTTGCTAATTACCTTGTTTTGGGGAAGGAAGAAAGTGGAAAAATGCACTCACATACCAACCCTGCAACCAGAAAGGTCATCACTGCAACTCTGTCTTGTACTTTCCAGATAAAGAGCAATAACCTTCTGGGTCACATTAGCTTATCATTCAGTTTTCCAGTGACGAGGCAGAAGATCCTTCATCACACAAAGAGGACTCAAGGAATAGAAAAAGTCATGAAGTCCTCTTCTATGCAGGCTTCCCCTTCTGTGCTGCCTTGTAAACCTGGTCCTTTCCTCCCCAAACACATATCATCTCTTCTTCCTCTACTTCTGCTGTTTAAAGAAGTTAAGCCCTCCTATCAAAGTATGACTAGTTTCTACAGTAACACAATCAAAGCAAGACAGACACCAAAAAAACATATGAACAAGGCCTCCAACACTCTAAGAGGAATCAGTGTTCAGTTACCAAGCAGGAAGTATCTTCCTAGAACTCCTCCCTCATGTTCTTTTTTTTTTTAAATTAATGCTCTTAGATCAAACAAGGAATTCAAATTCTGGTGACAATGATGTGCAAACAGCTCAGTCATACTCACATCAGGATCCCAGTGCTGGATCTCCTGCAAAAGGTTTGGAAGGCGGTAGTTCCAGTTCAGGATGTCTGGGTGACAGTGTAGGTAGAGATTAAAGCCTTGCTCCACCAGGTCCTGGGCAAGGATGTTGTAAGACATGACTCGAAATTCAAAAAGAGGAGTCTTTTTTGAGACCTGCTCCAGCACATAGGGCTGGACAGAAAGATCTTCCCAGTCTCTCCATAAAATCTCTACATGTAAGAGACAAAAAGCCAAGTTACAGCCATGCTGGGTACCCTGGTGATACTTTTGCCCCCCCTGGAACCCAGAAAATAGCCACTCTCATTCTCTAAGCTAGAGTGTTGTAGCCTCTGAGCAAATCCTCACCCATTCTGGTTTTCTGGTGCTCTTTTTGGATGCCTTTGGATAATTGTCAACGAGGATGACACAACAGAGGACCAGTCAAGAATACTGAAACACCTGACCAGCTTCTGCGTGCTTTTTATATTATATTAATATATATTATATTAATTTGAGAACAGTTCCTAGGAAATAAACATTTATTGATGTTCAGACCAGATGGTCTAATAGCACAGACACTACCAGCTGTGACCAGCCCTCCCTCAGCAAAAACTGACTTTAGTTTTCACTAGCAGATCCTGTCAATTCTGCATGGACAGATACAATCAATGTCTTACTGACAGCAAGCCCAGACACAATAACCTGACCACAATCACTACAAATGCAAATACCAAAATGAACATTACATTCAGAGCTGTTACTACTGACCATGGTAGGGTACCCCTGTCGGAAGAGGACTAAATTGTATCGTATCCTGAATGGGCCAGGCTGGGGGTTCCGTTGGCACTGTCTCTGCATCACGCGCTAAACTCCAGGCCAGCACAGCTGGGTCTTCATTCTGCACTTCTACACCAATAGCAGCACAGCCAGCTATCTGGTGATCTGCCCGTGGCACCACAGCTGCCCAAGGGGCACTGCCTGCTACAGCCACCGTTTCCTCTGCTGCTAATTTTGCCAGTTCGGTCACTGCATGATCTTGCGGTTCTGCAGAAGCCAAGGCATGTAGCTCTGTGAGCTGCTGACCAGCACACTGGGTGACTTCTGGAGCTGAATTCAGGTCACTGAGGCTAGTCATCAATAGATCTGAACCTTCTAACCAGTCACTAGTGAGGGTAACTGATACTTTCCCCACTGCTGGAGCACTCTCGCTGGCTGGCAAATTCCCTGCTCCTTCCTCCAGCCACTGCTGAAGAAGGGCTTCTTGCTCTTCTGGAACCGACCTTCCTCTGGCCGCAGCAAAGACACCTTCTATCTGGGTGGACGTGCTCTTCGCCAGAAGCACATTCTTTCGACAGGTAAAGAAAGCATCTGCCATTTAAAAGCAAACAAAAGCAACATAAGATAGATGGAAATCTTTCTTCACTTTTTTCTTTTTCCTATGCATTTGCTGAAACTGTGCAATACAACCATTCAATAGAGCAAACCAAATGACTTCTCTGAAGAAAAACAGTTACAGTCTGAATAACTTAATCTGCCTTCCCCTGAACACTAGGCCACAGTCCAATCCTAGTTACATTAGTCAAAGTCACTGAAACTGAACAGGATGGAAATGGCTTTACCAACTCTAAGGAATGCAGTTCTAACTTATACAGCATCACAGACAAGCTAAAAGGCCTT
The DNA here is from genome assembly GCF_003259725.1 of Athene cunicularia. Lineage (NCBI taxonomy): Eukaryota > Metazoa > Chordata > Aves > Strigiformes > Strigidae > Athene > Athene cunicularia. The sequence goes on along the minus strand of NW_020799101.1, from coordinate 24,671,229 downwards.
GTGGAAACTATCAGCTCTCAGCAACAAATGTAAAGTCACAGTCTGTAAAAGTTAGCTGATGGGGTCCACAGGCTAAGATAAGTCAAGCTCCTATAGATTAGCAATTGGAGCAAATTTCTTTCCAGGGATGAAGAAAGTAGTGTTCAGCTAAGAGGATCAAACATATCGCAAAAATGTGTAATGGAAGATAAATTGTTATTAAGAGATGAAAAAATAAAGACACAAAGGGACCAACTTATGCAGTTAAAAGCCTTATTACAAGGCATATATGCACACAGTAGTCTTGGTAAGAATTGCAGATCACCTAATGACTGACATCTCCAGTCAAACAATTTAAAAATCTCTGCTGTTGATACCACACTTGAATATACTAATATTGGTGGGGTAAAGCAGAAAGAAAGGGACTCTCTTCACTTGTATCTATATGATGGCATTAACATTTTGCTATGAATTCTGCAGACATTAGTCCCTACTGTTGACTAGCAATTTCTGTAGTCTACAAATCACTTTTACTCTGCTGTATCCCTGTGACAGTCAGTCAGCCAAAGCAATAACATACAGGAGTCAGCAATACCCGTGTATGCTTTTACTGTATCTTTCATGTCAAAGCTTTCTGTATGTGTCAGAAAAGGAGCTTTAAGAACCATACTCCTCTCCATAGTTTTGTAATTAAGCTCATGAACATCAGAAATACCAATGCACCAAGTTAATATTCACACACCACTAGCCAGGCACAGCTGTTACGAGAGCTGGTTACTACAGGATGGGAGCTGAATTTGAGAGGAGTCAGCTAGCTGCTCACTACAACCACAGCGTGCCAGTGGCTGCTACAGGCCTGTGGTTCAGGCAGAAGGGTGGCTTTGTATCAATGCAGTCACCAGGGACTCTGAAGTAGCAGCAAGATCTAAGAAAATAAGTGAAATACTGATGTATGCAAAGCAAGAGTCCATTCATGAGCCACGTACAGGTCCCTGGAAAGCCACGGACCTCAGAGTGGCCCATCTCCACAGACCTCCCCAAACCTGCAGCGCAGATCGGGCCCCCACGCAGACTGCAGCCTGCCACTGCAGCACAAGTCGGCCACCGTTCCCTCCAAAAACCCAGACCCCGGCCCGGCACAAGTGCCCACACCACCTCGAGCAGGTGCTGCAGGCCCCCA
>NW_020799101.1:24665687-24668327 GCF_003259725.1 Athene cunicularia | reverse complement strand
GGCCGGGGGCCGGTCTCTGTGCGGCGGGGCCCGGCAGCGCGGCTGTGCCCGGGGCTCAGCAGTTGTGACCCTCAGCAGGGTGACGGCGGCTTTCTGGCCTCGTCACCCTCAAATTTGCTTTTTCAAACAAAAGTTTTCACACCCTGTCACTCGTTCTCCAGAAAAGTGAAGAGAAAGGAAAATTTTCTCCATTTTTTTTCCTCTGGAAAGCCACCAGGCAAAGTAAAGTCCTATGTGTTCCGGATAAGTTAATTATCACACAGGCTTTGCAAACACAGTTGATACTCAAGGTTTTGCAGCACACAAGCTTTGCGTGGATAAAAGCCATTGGGGGTGGGTGAAATACTAGTGCGGGAGCATGCTTCTCAGTGTGCTACTCGCAGGCCAGCACAGCTCTGCCAAATCACTCCCTCTCCCATGGATGTGAGCACACTGTGGCCTTTGCATGTTGAAACCAGACAGTTTCATATGAAAAGAGAAGTCCTCGTTGAAGTTCACATTTTTAATGTTTTGCTTTGTTCCACATTTAAATGTATACAACATCTAAAAGCAAATAGATCAAACTGAGCACTGCTATGGCTTTTTACACCAAATACACAAACGTGTGATCTTGGTAGTCTTCTTCCAAACTCTCTTTAAGATGGGCACTTGTAATGGACTCAAGCCTCATGTCATGCCTGCCTTTTGTGCTGAGGAGCGCTGCCAAACTGCTCCTTCAAAGGCAACCAGCTGCCGTCTCCTAGGTTACTGAAAGCGAATGAAAGGGCTCAAACAAATGAATTTCTAACAATTAATAAGACTAAACTGTGATGTATGAAAGCTTTGCTTGTGTTTTGCTTCATTCGTTTCTCAAGGACTCCTGACTCCTCAACTGTTTCCTTAGGTCCCTTTGTCCGTTTAGGTAAGATTGAAGCAGTCGTTAGGCTCCCTATGTAAATCACTGATAGCAGACTCAAGGCCTTCAGTGGACACTTGGGCAGCTCCTAGAATGAGATAAGGGGGGGCTCTAACACAGAGACATGGAGACCCTATTACAGGGAAACTGATTTTGCTGACTTAGGAGGCACCTGGACTTTTACTTCACAGCGCACGCTCTGCAAAAAGGGTCAACTAGTGAACACTGTGAAGAAGACTACTTACTTCCTCCCCCAACCACCGAAGACCCTCACCCTATTTTCACTATGCATGCTCAGATTATGCAAATGAACTCTGGGAACTCATTATCATAAGACACCCCTTTCTAGGAAATGTAATGAATATGTATGATTGTGTGTATGTAAACTGATGTCCCTTGCTAATTCTTGGGAGCCCTTATGGTGGAGAATCCCCAGGGTGACCCCAGCACTGCCAATAAAAGAATACCTGCTTAGCAGTTCTATTGGATTCTGACTGTTAATTTCTTTGTTTCATTACACTCAGATGAAACACTTTTTGAGGTACAACCTGCCTCTTACCCTGTTTGTGTATGGTGATTAGCACGATGGGTGTCCACAGCTAGGATCTGACCTGATGTTATAATGTATATAAATAATAATCCCACCAGTCTCATTTTCAGATCCCCAGTTATAAAATACCACGGACCATAGACTCAATGAATTGTCTCAAATCCCACAGATGTCCCTGGCAAAGCACAGAACTGGATGTGGTCTCACATCTCCTGCTGCAGTAAGCAAACCTCTGGAAACCTCTGGAAACTATCAGAAAATGGACGGTGTTCTCCAGAGGAAGGATCTGCAACATTAAGGGCTGATGACTGGGGCATTTAAAACAAGGCTCTTCTTTAAAAGTAAAGATCTAAGAAAGTCTCTTCAGACCCAGCCCACATCAGGATAATCAGACTGAAATCAGAGAAGAATGTTAACCGGTACCACAAACAAGCAAGTATCCAGACAGCCACAGTTGTTTGGCCTACACTAGAAATAATATTTACAAACTTTGGCAATAAAATCAAAGCTGACAATGGTCATCTGCTTCAGGGTCAAACCTTCCACTGGCTTTTGCGGCATTTTGTTCTATATCCAAACATAACCCTACCATGACTGGACTACTTGAGAGGTTTATGTAGAACCTAGGGGAATAAAACCTCTAAAAATACCCTATGCTTGGGGAAATGGACTTTTTCTTCCTCTCTATATAGCCCATATTACACTGTGTAGGCTACATAAGCTTCAAAATCTGTACAAGAAATTATGTTCACTGACCATCACCCATAATGGAAAGGATTTCTAAGTGTATGTTCTAGTTCTGTTCTACCTTTATCTGAAAGCCTCTTCTGTTACAGTTTTGGTTTTAGCTCCTTAGGAAAGGTCACAAAATCCTCGGTATAAATGGTGTAAAATAATAAGCACTGAACCAATTTTGGTCCCAATGGTTGTTGGTGGGATGAGTACTTGATTCGAGGCCCCATTAAGTGCTGACATGCTTGCAAGCCACACTTTATTACTGAGCATACCAGGAATTTGGCAGTAAGAAGTCTGAATCTGTTCAAGACTTATAAGGTGAATATGCTCCTTCTATCCTCATCTCCTTTAAGATTATAACTGCCGCAGTCTGGCTTTCTCATGAAATTCTACAAACTGGAATATGAACACAAAGGAGAGGAGAACTCTTACCAGCAGCCTGGCATGACTCTGATATGTC
>NW_020799101.1:24640231-24665637 GCF_003259725.1 Athene cunicularia | reverse complement strand
GGGGGGGGGGGGGGTGTTCACAGCCAAAACTGCAGCTGTTCTCTTCTCAGTTATCAGGAGCCAAAGGGATCCCAGAGCAACAGGGTTTCCAGCAGTGAGTGTCACCCCTTGGAGTTGGAAGGTGCAGGTGAAGTCAAAGAAGGGTGGTGGTGGCAGGACAGGGCAGCCACAGGCTTCACAGTGAGCTTTCTCATGACACCTGGCCAGTCCCTGCAAGCGGGAAATGGGATTCTCTTGTTCATAAGCAGTATAAATCAAGAACACAGATCTTACATGTGGCACCATTCCTCCTCGAGATGTTTCAATCGTAGCCAAGAGGCTGTGCTTTTTCTGTGTAGGTGTGAGGAACTTACAGGGTCTAGGACGTGGCTGTAAACTTCTCATTTACAGAAGAAAAAAAGCAAATGAACCAACTGCTCGCTAATGATGACATGGAGAATGAGTCTGAGAAGAACAGAGGTGCGCTGTTTAGTTCCTAGCAAACTCACTTCAGAAATAGTCAGAAATGGCCAAAGGAAAATTGCCAGCACCAGAGAGGGATGGTTGTTACAGCAGGACAATCACCGATGGGAAGGCTTTCCCTCCCTAGGCCAGGCAGCAGTAAGAAGAAGGGTGGAGAACAGGGATCCAGGGTGCCAGCACCCAAGGACAGGAGCTGCCATCTGGGAACAGTTTGGAAAAACCAAAATGCATCAGAAGAAGGCTTGCCAGTACAAGTTTCCAGGCAACTCCACCCAGCTGCCCCTAATGCCCACAGGAGATATCAAAGCTCAGCACCTTGTGAGACCAGATCCTGTTTTAGCCCTCCATCACCCAGAGGGACAGGCAGGGCACGAGGGGCAGAAGAGTTTTCTGAACCTGCTGCTGTTATGCTGTGCTCATTCACAACAGAGTCAGGCTCCGGGTCTGCTCACAGCATTTTGGCCTGACTTCCTAGCTTAGCATAATGGTTCTTCTCAAGTTCAAAGCATCCTTTGGCCTGTCACTTAGTCATTACAAATGCATTTCTTATTTTCCTTCATAATGCAGTTACTGTAAGGTAGTCAGATATGTAGGACAACTTCCCTCTTTGGTTCTTGTTTTTCTGTATTTAAATAAAGTGTAATGCAATTTATGAAGTATTACATAGTAATTTTCCCTAATGGTTGCTCTAATAGATATCAGATATTTTCCATTGTTTCACAATTACATTTGTCTAAATAACCTTTCTTATTTTTCTGTAAAGGTAGCTCTGGGGATTTTTCTGATCCAGCAATAATAATTTATTGCTTTTTTGGTATTAGCCCCTTTTAGATAGCTTTTCTGCAAACAAGGTTTCTGTTCTTGGCTATGAACTCTTGAAACTTTCACTCCTTAAGTGGGATCTGACAAAATTAATTATTTGCTATCAAGCCCCAAACAATTATATTAAAATGAGTATTTCTCATGGGGTTTTGACAGCATTAACTTTAAAAATATTATCACTAGGAAATACCTGGTCAGTTAATAGTTGGTCGCCATTTTCCCTTATATATTGGATTAAGTAATTGCAGGTAAAATGCTGGCTGAACTTGACTGACAGTAACAGTGAAAAGAATGGTATAATTGTTAATCCTACCCCATTCCAGATGCAAAATGGTGTCAAAACATTGGTTGTTTTGCTTTTTTCTTGGTCTAAATTATTTATATTAGGATGAAGAAAAAATTGGGGCTTTTTTTCATAAATATCTAACATAGTTGTTTATAATCTCTCTAGAAGTCTTTTGATATCCACAGTGGAATGACTTAAAATAGGAAATAAAGATTTTATACCCTTGACTAGGTGACCAAGCTAAGGCACACACAGTTTTTTTCCAAACCATAGTAAACCCAATGTCTCAATTTTTCAATAATTGACATACTAAATCCTAAATACTTTGCTTAGATACAAAATCATGTCTCATAGCTGTTTCCTCACAAATTCCTTCAACACTTAATACTCCCACATTGGTATAATCATAGTTTGACACATCACTGAATTAACTGATTCCTTATAGTATGTAAATAAATGCTTTTATTTGAGCATTCACATTACTATCATTTTGTCTGCAGACTGCAAAATGCTATGTTCCATTTTATGAGTTGCCCAGCTGAGCTGTTACTCTGATGTGTTTCTTATGCCAGACATTTAGAATGAAAGAAGTGAGGACAGCCTTGGTAGCTTCCTTTCACAGATGAAATTCCTTAGTATACATCAATTAGATTTTATCCTGACAGAGGAGAACAATTTATTAAAATCTTCATCTGACCTTTACATCCATCACTAATGATTCCACAAGAAACCACTTCATTAGTTTAGCAGCACAAACTAGGACCTTGTTGCAATAATAAGGCAAAAAATAAGAAACATTTTCTGTACTCCACAGAGCTATTAAAGTATAAATTGCTCATGTGATTTATTGAATATTTGTACAACACCAATGAGAGGACAACATAAAGCAACACACCCAGAAAACAGGCATTGTTAACCTAGCATGAGAGAAGGGATTTGCAGTTATCTGGATGCATCCCTCAAGTTGCACATCAAACCATGGAGTGAACGGCCCCCTTAGCTCCTGGTTCATGACTTACAGTACAAGCCATGCATGAGGCAGGCTGACCAGAAAGCTGCCTCTGCAGCCCCAACACCTGAGGAAAGGAGAGGGTGATAAAGGAGTCTCCAGACCCATCACTTTCTACTGCATTGGTTTTAACACCAATAATAATGATTCAATGCTTTTCAAATTTCTGCTTGAATGGCAGTATTATCATCTGTATCAGTGCCAACTTCTACAGCTCCACAGGGGTGCAGGGACCACTTCTGGATCTACCTCAGAAAGCTCAGTCCACACACTGCAGGACTGATGGATGTACTGGGCACATAACAGCCATGTTATCAGGGGATGACACAGTCTGGATGGGTTTTGTATGGCATAGACAGTCTGTTTCCCAGAGTGGAAAGTTTATTTTTATCAGCATGTCCAGCACTGTAGGGCCATTAAGCAAAAAGAATCAGTGGGTACTGTCATAATGTCCCAAATCTTTGGTTCTACTTGTCTCATGAGTTCTTTACATGGGATTTAGACATATTTTTACCCTTTCTTTTGTCTTTCTCACACTAAAGCAATGCAAGTAAACCCATCATTTGAATAAATAAAGTCTGGCAGAAGGAGAAAGTCTTAATGAAGGATCTGCAGCTGCAGGGCTGGTTGAAATGTGGTGATGTGGGTGCCAGCTGGCCAGTCTTTCCCTCACATAAGTCTGAATGAACAGGCAAACTGCAAGCTCTGCATCACACATCAATACTAAGTGACACCCAAGAACGGTACAAAATTACAGGTCAATAGCCTGGAGCTATAAAGGGAAATAAGAACTAAGGGAAGAAGGTAGTAAAAGCAGTGACAGGAAATGAAAAGGAAGATTCAGAGTAGGAAAAAACTATGTATTATATTATTAGCCAAAAATTATTTTGGTAGAATTACCATTCATTATTTTTTAATACATTTATTCCTCTTGAAAAGAAATTTTCCAGATTCTCCTTCTCTCTGAAATAAATTATGAACTGTAGGCAAGAGAAGCTGTATCACTTCCAGTGTGTCTAGTTACACTCAGTCCCAATATACAATAGCATTCAAATACCTTCTTTTCTGCCATGCTTGAAGAGTACTACAAAGCATTCCCAGTCTGATTGCAAAGTCAGCCAACAGTGTCCTGCCCATGCCTGGGGAATTCTAAGTCAGTTCAGGAGAGCTAGGAGGAACTGGCATGGGTTTGGCTCATAGGTCTGTAGGGAAATGACATGATGGGGGGAAATTTGCTTTGCTTGGTGGTGTCAGAAATTGAGAAAGGAGAGAAAGGCAGCTCATGAGGGAACAGAGACCTAATGCAAGAGAACTGTGAGTCACTCACACATGGGCTGCAGAATCTGGGGAGGGCTCTTTCCAAGAAATTGCTTTCCAAGCAATGGCCAGTCTGCAGATCTGCGGCCCCAGAGTGAGCCCACGCCCACACAAGGGCCAGCCCCACATGCATACAACGCACAGGGAGCAGTGGGCATGAAGAGGGACTGGGTAAGGAGTGCATCTGCAGCATGTTGAAGAGGGGCTCAGGCTTCAGTGAGAGCAGTGGGCAGTCTATCATATCCAAGGAGTTACACGTCTGCTGAGCTTGCATTGACAAAATGAATCTGTTTGGTTTCATGGCAGACCAGAATGAAGAGATGTCTGAAATCAGTGAGTCCTTAGAATCTGTGTCACTCACTGATGCCTCAGCAGAGGAGGCCACACAAGGCTCTGATGCTGACCTAGAGGTCGAAGGTGAATGTTTGTTGACATCTGCCCTCACTAGCCTTGCCCCTTACAGAGCTGTACCTACCAGCTGGTATGTATCCGAAATGGAGACCAAGGACACAACCCTGCCAGGGTCCTGACAATGACAAGTAATCTGGAAATTGATAAAGTCAGGGGGTGGGGGGAATGAATTTCCCTCTAAGAACTCTCCCTTTGATGTCAAGCATCTTCCTTCAACTGCTTTCTATACACCATGGCTATTCTTTTGTTCCTTCTTCTCTCCTCTACTCCTTAATAACCAACACTACCAGACCAGCCTGCTGTCTGGGCAGCAGGAGCAGCTAGCTGAAATCAGGGATGGGACTGAGGCCCTGTCTGTGTGCGCCTGATGAAACACTGCATAGCAATTGTGGTCTGCGTACCATAGGTTTGCTATAACTGTCCTAGACTTTTCTGGTGGCTCTCCTCTTATCTTCTGCCTAGTGAAGTCAGTCCGCTGGCTAAACAAGTCTTGCACTCATTTTTGTAACAGTAGAATTTTTCCATAATTTAGGATGAGAACTTTTTAACTTGTTAAAAATGGAAACAAAATCAAAAACCATAAGAACGCAAGAACAAAAGACTGTTTTGTTAGAGGTCTCAGCTTGAACTGGAAGATGGCTTTGATGAGAGGGGAATTTGTCTTGAGGTCAGACCATTGAATGCATATAACAACATGGAGAAATATGAGCTCTAAGTATGGGGTTTGATGAAGGAATTCCAAATGACAGGCTTTTGTGGAAATACAGCCGTCAGCTGCACTGATATGTCTCACTGCAGCTGTGTCAACAACACCCAATGGCCAAGATGAGAATGCTGGGATTCTTTCTGCTGGTTGTAAGCCAAAATGTTCTTAGCTGCCCTAGCTCTGCTGGCAATATCAGCTGTGTGCTTCAATTAAGATTTAAAAAAAAAAAAAAAAAAAAAATTAAAATGTTTTTGCTTGATGTCAAAAATTCTCAGTTACACCAAGAAAGGTTTAGTCACATTGCAGACTGGTGAGAAGCTGCAGCAAATCACTGGATGCCAAATAGAGAAGAAAAGAGGATACATTAAGTCTTGGGATAAAGGGGTGGGGACAACCAGGGGATGATAAGCCTTTAAGAGTAAAACCTTACTGTTGTTGCATAGTGTTACTTAATTTTATTAAATTACTTTATTTAAAGGAGGAGGGAGGACACTGAATGCAATATTCATCAATACACTTTTTCTCTGTAGATCCTAAGAAGGCCTTTGCAGACATTACGGGTGCAGAGCTGTACTTGGAAGCATGCAGGCTGATGGAGATGGTGCCTGTCTCACACTTTATTCAGAACTTGGCCTTATATAAACCTGAACCACCATGGTCTAGGACCCAGAGGTGTCAAAGCCATTGCTATTGCTCTGGTGGTGAGTAGCCAGTAAGAGTGGGGCCACTGTTCTCAAGCACAGTTGGCATTTTAGGTCTCTCTCAGGCCTGGAAGCCATCACTGAGTACACAGTGTGGAAGAAAAAGTCATGTATCCTCCCCATAGGAACTCTGAGCATCCCTAATGTTTCTAATCCCCTGCACAGCAAGTCTTATGTGGCAACTGATAGCCTTTACTGGAGTTACACCCAAGAGCAAACTGATGCTCTTCTATGGGAACACAAGTCCCCAATACTCCTAACCCCTACAGGGCCAGAGGTAAGGCTGGAGGGGTTGGTATCCCCTACTCTGGGTTCTGCATAGGGATGTGCTACACTCACCAATGGACAGGCCCAAGATGGGTTGGAGCTTTCATCTGAACCTGGGTCTCCAGGCTGGCAGAAAGCAGTGGAAAGTCCTACCCACTCAAAAACTCTCCAAAAAATAAACTTCTTTATATGCCAGTTCCCACTGCCATGGTTCTGTCATGTCCCCTGATCACTCTCCTGCTCCTGACCTGCAACGCTTTCTGAGGTTTGGAGGAAATGTCCGGTGTCTGTTGAGGAAATTATCCCCTTCATTCACTTTTCAGCAGTTTTTGGTGTGTCTTTATTTACCTTTGTGTCTTCCCAGTCCAACGCAACCATCACCCACCTAGAGTTAGAAGACAACTGTATTCTGGCAGAAGGAGCTGTATCCATAGCAGAGATGCTATGAGAGAATTCCTCCCTTCAGGAACTGATACCCAATCTGACATAGTTTGTAGCCAAAATTATTGCTCACCAAGTCAAATTATCTGAAAGAAAACCAATTCATTCTATTACGATTTTAATGAAATAACCATTGTTCCCATGCAAAAACATTCATATTCTGAAAGTCATGATATTTTATGCTCCTCTACTTTTTAAAAGTACAAGGTTCTGAAAAGCAGAAGTGTGCATGTGATAGCAATCTAGCGAGTCTGGAACTGTTCTCTTCATTAGCAGATGTGACAGTAATTACCATAACTAAGTCTTTCTAATTCATAGCCAACAGAAAAAATGTTTTGGTCATGAACTTTCATTCTCCAATATGACATGGGGAAACTTTTCTAAATAGATTAAGGGAATAATAAAAAACTTTCAGATATTAACTGGTAGGAATGTTCTTTTGATCTGAAACTGGGGCATACAAAATGCATTTTGATAGGCCATGGGATCTGTGTTACACTGGAAGAAAAGCTTCTTGCCCAAATGCCTCTAAGTTCACTGAAGACAAAGACTCATGTCAAACTGACGGCTCTAGGGCTTTATTCCTGTTAGGATGGATGCAGGGTTAAACATACCTATAATGCACATGTTAATCACTGTCTGGCTGACATTTCTCATATTGCTCATCTTGCATTATTCCCTTGATATCTTGGGCATTAAGGACAATAAAGCTGATTAATTCTTTGGACTCATCCTTCTTATCCTCTCTTGTTTTCTTTAACATCTCCAATAACCACTTAGACAAGCAGGAGCTGAAGCCATTGCCAGTTTGCTTATGGATAACATGTCCTACCTTCATGCTCTTCAGCTCTCAGGTAGGCTGTATCCACCCAAAGAGTGATGGCAGTGGAAGTGAAATAACATGTGTTTCATTCCAGTCTCTCATCCTGAAAATATTAGTCACATTATGGGCAAAATCAATCTCTCAGCTATGTCTCTGATAGAAACCTGAGTAACAGTGGAAATCTAGATTTATAGTGATGTGATTAAATATTTGGCCTGCTCAACCTCCAGCACCTCTGAAAACCAGTCCCTTATGAGAAACTTAGATAATTGCTGGAGTGTCTCCCACATCTTGGAGTAATTCTACTCTATGGAGCAAAGTGGAATAGTGACTAATTTACAGCCAGGTATGGGCTGTGATTAACTGGAGGTTCCAAGCAAAAGCACAGCTTCCTGCAGACCCCAGAACAGCACCAAGGGAGAGATCAGCACACTGTTAACAAACTTTTCTTCCCCAGGAAACAACTTTGGAGAGGACACTGCACCATACTTCGCTGAGGCATTAATGGTGAGTTACCTGAAATCCAAGGTCATCTGCAGCTCTGGCTGTGTAACAGACTCTCCTCATCTTGAAACTACTACTCACTTGGCATGATTTCACTTGGCAATGCCCATATGATTTCCTGGCATAATTCTGCTAAGTGCTTTTTGCTTATTTGGGAAATGAAAGAGGCTGGGAGGACACAGAGCAGGATGGACTGTGTTAACATTTTCTCAGGACAGCTGCGTGACTCTGGCTGAGAAACAAACCTTCAGGACTGTGTAACAGAACAACAGAACAACATCTGGGTGACAAAAAATTTTCAGGAAGCATACATAACCCAACTTCATATCATTTTGCAATTCTCCAATAAAAATAAGACACTTTAATTATCTGGTTAGTTCCTGTCTCAAAACCTCTGCATCATTTGGCACCACCAGAAGCTGCCCTGAAGCAAGGCCTCGACCTGATACCAGAAACTGCTCTTGGTCAGGGTACAATGGTGGGAGTGAAACAGGGGCAGGAACAGAATTGCAGGATGTGTTGCAGGCCAGGCATGAGCTGTGTGAAGGAAGTTTGCACTACACAGTGTCATTGCTTTTGCTGTTTTGGGAAGATAATCACTGTGATATTATATGATCGACAAAGCTTTGTTCTGGAACATGCAGAGCCACAATCCCCATGTTGATGATCTCCCATGCACTGAAGATTTCAGTGTATCTGATATCTCTATTTCATCCACATGTGGGGGCCTTGGCATGGCATCTGGTTGCAGCTGGCTGGAAGATCTCATTGTCTCTACACATTTGTCTCTCTGTAGGGCAATTACCAAGTGAAGAAGCTGGACCTTAGCCACAATGAGTTCTCTAAGCACGGAGGACAGCTCCTGGGACTGACACTCAGTAACTTAATTTATTACTCCAACAAAGATAGGAGTACAGGCACTGGGGACTTGATGGCATCAGCACAGTGAACATATATTTCCTTCTCCAGCAAAAATGCCCCATGACCCGGTGGGTAGTACAAAAGATGGGGTGCTCAGATTTAGAGCTTCCTGTATGGTCCACAGTCTCACCCTCATCACCATAGGTGATGCAGAACACAAGTGCAGGTTGTGAAATCACAGTAATAGAGCAGTCTGTGTCAGAGAGAAGGGAGCTGAAAGAGAAGTCCATCGGGGGTATAAAGGGGGAAATTGCATTTTACTAAAATCTAAAATCTAATTAATTTTTTTTAAGCTTTTGATTTCAAAGGTCAGGAGTGATTTCAATTTTTCTTAAGTAGCCCAAACCCTAATGTTTTGATCCATTGCACAGCAAGCAACAAGGGAAACAGATTAGGAAGAAATAAAATTAAGCTGCCTTATTTATCTGTTCAGACTAAGTGAGATCCAGAGTGTGCTAGTAGTCCTGGAGAGGGAAAGCAGACAAAACAGTTACAGTCTTTCAGTAATCTCAGGTGCTATTACTGCATTGGGAAAGACTTGCATGAATATCTGACAGCTCTTCTTTCCACAGTATCTGCAACATACCTGCTACCATAATGGCCACAGGCACGTGCTATAAGCATCCAGTGTTCCTCGAGTATTTCAATAACACATTGCCTTCAGTTTAATTAATGCTTTCCTTCTCCTGGTTCAGTATTTCCATTGATATATATCTCTTTCTAATTACAGTCCATGTCTTTAAAAGATGATCAGTTAAAACTGCAGTGAGGACAAGGCACTGTGCTCCTGCCTTGGACAAGCCTGCAGGCAACACAGAGATCAGTACTAAAACTTATGACCTTCCTAGCCCAGAAAAATACCTCTCCAAAATTAAAGGTTTTACAGCTCTTCTCTCCTTCCAGCTCACTTGAGGCAGAAGCAACAGAGATTACTGCAGAATCTGTTACTTTTCTGTTTTGTTTCTTAAAGGAATATTTTTAAGTCAGTTAAACTCACCATCTGCCTCCACCCAACCTCCCATCCATGGAAAATCTGGATAGAAATTCTCTCTGAGAATGAAAAGCAAGTGTTGGCAGCAAGTTCTACCCCTCCCAATGTCGCAGTAGACACAAATGAATTCACACATACCCCACTCTAAGTAGAACTTACACCATGAGGTGTGCTATGCATGTGAATTGGCACTGGCACACATACAGCTGGGCACAGCTACCATATGAAGCTGAATTCCTCTCTTCTGCTAATCAAATGTACACAGAGTGAGTCTTGATATTTTAGATGTGGCAAGGAGAATCCAGCCATTTTTCACAGTGCGAAAAACAGTGTCTATTAATATAAGAAATCCTCCCCCTCTCTACCTTCCTCCTTCATAATTATTCTTTGATTAAGCCAGGAAAAAACCTGTGTTCCCTTTCTGCTTGTTATCAACAGCCCATTCTCTGTTCTTTGGGTGTTGTGGACAGCAAAGACTCTGTAGGTACAGGTTCCTCCTATGGCAATCAATGAAGGCTGCTGATGAACTCCCAGCAAACTTTATCTTAGTCCCTAAGTGGGTCAGCAGCTGTGTCCAGACCACTCTTCATGAGCTAACATCTCAGTTTCTCTCTCCTAGCCAGCAACACAACACTGGAGACTCTGGACCTCAGTTGGAACCACCCGAGGAGGAAGGGGATAAGTAGCACTGGGCACAGGTCTCAGGGTAGGAAAGCCCTGTTTTGTGATACCCTTCACAGTGATTATTACCAGGAGCTGGTTGAAACACTGATCAGGATCTTGCATCCCTGAGGTCTGAGAAGGATTCAGTAGTTCTAGCATGGCTCATTCTACTAACATGGATGTCAGCACCAGGAGAAAAACTAAAGCAGCAAGTAGGTGGGGTGACTTAACATGGTGGAGAGATCCTGGTGACATTGCAGAAATATTGGATTCATTTTGGCTGCCTAGATGTGACTTGAGGGATGCTCCTGTCTCAGCCAGGCAAGAAAGGGTGGAGTGGTACAGAAGATGGACATGCAGTAGCTAAGAGCCCTCTTCTCTGCCTGAAGGGTAATGATGCACTGAAAATACTCAACCTTTCTTGGAATGGCATTGGCAACAAGTGAGCACTGGCCCTAGGAGAAGCTCTCAAAGTCAACAACGCACTGGTTCACCTGAACATCAGTAACACCCAAATCAGCAATGACGGAGACAAGAAGCTCTGCAGGGGCCTTGAAGTCAATAGAAATCTCAAAATTTTGAAGGTAAAATAAAGCCAAGCAGGGCTGGAGGAATAAACAGAGGAAGTAGAAAGATCTTAGTCAGGCAAGACAGAAGACACAGGTGAGATGCCTGAGCTAGAACTGGAGGAAATGGGTATTGCTCTGGGTTGAAGGTGAGCAGAGCGGAAGGAAATTCTATCCCGTGCATTTCTTCCAGGACAACTAAATTGCACTGTTCCCTCAAAAAATCCCCCAGGGACCGGCTTGGCATAGCCCCACACCCATTATCATCCCAAAGTGGTTGATACCTGTCATGTCTAGTCTCAGTCAAGTGAGAACCTAGGCATTTAGTGTGTCTAGCAGAGAGCCTAGGCATTCAACAGATCTGCATATATACATAAAATGTAGTTTTGAAGGTACATATGTACACCTAACATGCATTTCAACATAAGGCAAAAATTCACACTGAAGCTTGCAGGTGGGCAAGACTGTGCCTTTCTCAGTGTGTTAATGATTTGCTAAAAATTTACTCAAAGACGGGATCAAATGTCATTGCCATATCAGAGCAATGCCACAGCACTACCTAAAGGAGTGGGGTATTATCAAGTCCTGAACAAAAAAAAAAAAAAAAAAGCCAAAACTGCCTTCTAGTAAACTAGGGATTAATAATCCTGGAAAGGGCAAAACTGAATGACCAGACAAGCTGGCTTCAGAGGTTAGGCATGAGAGCTAACATGTCTTCTCAATCCAAGATCATTCTCTAGGAATTCAGCTCAGAAAAGTCAACTTGCTTATGAGCTGCATTCTCAGCTAGATCTAACATCACCATCCTGAGAGCGTTCAAATGGCAGTATGGTGATTGACATCTTTAAAGCTGTTCATGTAAGCCTGTCTTTGGACACCCCTGTCCTTGTAAACCACTGCAACTACAGAAGTCTGTGGTACTGCTTGTTTAGATGATGTAAGTAAATGCATCTGTTTGCCTTGCTCTTAACCTGGCTTGAGGTAAGGTTGCTAGCTTAGACCAAGGCATTCCTCTCTCTGTGCAGCTGCACAGGTTGTTTTAGAAGCTGATAACAGAAAGGACTTAATTTGAAGAAGGACATGTCTTCTGCTGGCCAATGTTAACCAAGAAAGTTCTTTTTCAAATGGTGGGAGTGGAAACTGCACATGAAGTCCAAGATAGGGAAGAGGTAATGTTCACACACTGAAATGCACATGACAAAGCCAACCCTGTAAGGCCAGATAGCCTTGTAGGCCAGAGGCAGCCAGTCAGTCTGAGCTCTTACCTGCTGTGCTGCCAAGAGGAGCTGAGGGTATGGGAAATGTCCGAAGGGGCATACCCCCATGCAGAGGGACCCTACTAGCAAGCACACATTCAAATGCAGCCCGTTGCCTCAGCCTTTCCCCATCACATGAGTGAACATGATCCACATCACATACACCTGTGTGACAGACATAAGGGACCTGATATGTAGAATTCCACACAAGGAGACAGAAGCTGAGAAGGCAACTCCACTGAGAAGTAGCATTGCAATTTTGTGGGACAGAGACCAGAGATGGTGAGATAGCAGACAAACCCATCAAAAAGGGCCACAGCTATTGTACAGCCCTGCTGAAGAATGGGAAGAAAGGGTCATCCTTGAGGTTACAGCATGCCTTCTGCCAGGCATGAAATCCTCATTCTCACCATGTCTGGATCTATGTCTATTCTTCCACAGATGGCAAATAATTCCCTGACCATGGAAAGTGCCACTGTGCTAGTCACATCTGTCAGAAAGAACCCCAAATCCATGATGGAGGAGATCAACATCTCAGTAAGAGCTTATGTGCTGGAAAGCCTCTATGACCATACACTATACTATACATTTTGAGGAACTGGGTGGATCACAGAGCTTCCCCCTTTCAAAACTGTTTTGAGACTTGCTGTTTGTTTCAGTTATGCACAGCCAATAGTAAAAAGAGGCTACTAGTTAACAGCCTTTCTAGGAGCCTTGTGGAAATTCTAGGGCTTTGGTCTAGCTCTGGAGAGAAGTGCCTGTAGTATCACCACATTTTGCATTTCCATTTTGCAATAGCAGAACAAGAACAAGAAGTAAATTCCCACTGGAGGAAGAATTCTTTTCAAGCCCTGAGCTGTCTGCCTCCAGGGTAGCCTAAGATGCTAGATACTGTGAAATGCTTTGATACCCTGTCAGTATGTATGAGAATTAGAAAATAGATGTTCAAGGCATTGAAACAAAGCAATTTTATTAAAAACAAACAAAAAAGACCCCAAACAAAAACAATAACAAAGCCAAAAAAATTAAAAGACTGGTGTAGAAGGAAAAAAAAATCTAAGAGGCCAAATCTTAGTATGCTACTCTGTAGCGAGTCAGGAGCAGGCCACCTATTGTTGTAACCACATGCTCTGCTTCTAAAATGGGAGCCCCAGAAATGCTTCTTGGCTCCTGAGTGAGGGAAGAGTTTGCATTGCAGATCAATGCTGTGGAGAGACCTGGGCACATATCAGTCCACTCCCAGCTTTCCCATCCATGCATTTGTGCATCATGGGAGCAGTTACAGGTGGTGTCAGAGGCCTTAGGACCCTCCATCCACCTTTGGGAGTACTATGATTAAAGTGAAGAGCATTTTCATGAAGATTAGGTCTAAGACTTGGAACATAAATAACATGTTTACATTTGAAACAAGCTAAAAAAAAGTTCATGGACAGTTTTGGAAACTCACATAGTGAGTTGTATCTAAGTTACATCTGCATATGTTTCTTTGTCCTATGGCTATGGTATTAAAGAAAGAAACTAAAATGAAGCAGAGTAAATAATATTCATCTATGGTCTTTTCTGAGAGTATCAAGGGCTTTCAACAGAAATCATCTGAAGAACAGGCATTCCTCTAGGGCAGACAATTTTTATGCATAAATTAATATCAAAGAGAATTATTTGCCAAGTCTGTAAGGAGTCAGGCCTCATTCTGCAAAGGAAAACTAAAATGAGCTGTGTGAGGGTAAAGGACTTTATTACAGTATACATAGTTCTGCTAGTTTTATAACTAATAACTAATAGGTTACTAATAACCTAAACAATTCATGAACTTGGAAAGAGTAATGTATTTTAGCTAAATTCTGAGAAATTAAATTATTTAAATGCATTTATTTAAAATGAGGCACTCAAGAAATTTTGAGACAAGGAGTTAATTAACTTTAAGGAACTTTAATACAACATAAATCTTATCATGAATTTCTGCTTTTTAGGTTAACAGATGCTCTCTTCACCTCACCCCTCAGAAAGTCTAAATTACCTGGTATTTCACAAGATAAATGGTCAATGGCATAAATCTACAATGACATTTCAGTAACCCAATCAAATGATTGTAGGCAAACATCTAATCTGTCTGACAGACTTCATTCCACCTGTGATGTAGGTAGTCTTGTATTTCAATTCAAAGTATTGGCAAATATACAGCTCCAAAGATCTTACATTGTCTTAAACCTTTAAGAAATTAGTAAAGATTTAAATCTTTTATAGGAAACTTAACAGAAGACCTAAGCAAAAGCCTCTTCTGCCCCTTTTCCCAGTGACAAATGCTTATCTTGACTTTTAAAGAATGAATAATTAGTGTGTCTGTAAGAGGGATTTTGAATAAGGATCATACCTAAAAACCTTTGCATGGGTTTGACAGCACTAGCAAAGGTGAAGCAATAGAAAGGCACATTTTTAGCAGTTTATTGCTTCTGATGACATTTCTAAGCATGACTGTTCCCCACATTCTTTTCATAATCTACTCTTCATAGGGTTTTAACTTGCAGATACTGAGAATCAAACATTTTAGAGAAGTCATGAATCAAAATAGCCAGCACATGCCCATCGTCACCAGAAAAGAAAATACTGTTGCTTTTCAGCTGTCCGTGTTGTCTTTCTGGGCTGTGAACTGACTGTGACAAACATGCAGAAATGCACAAGCTGACTCCCTCCAGGTCCCACCAGACCCCAGCATGGTTTGTTAAGTCAGAAGTGGTGCTTTGGCTGCGCTGCTTCTGAGGCCTCACTGGCAGCCCACTGGCTTTCTCATGGGGTCAAGCCCAGGCTGGCAAGCCTTGGAGAGAGCTGGCAGCCAGCAGAGCCAGCTTGGGCTCTGCTGTGCTGTGTTCCCAGGACTAGGACACCCTGCTAATGTGCATAGTGCAAGGATGTCTGAATGGCTTCTTCAGAGAGTCACTCTGCATCCATAAAATCACAGCTGGTAAACCCAGCCAGACCCAGACTCATCCAAGTCTGTCTTTGAGTGCTAACAGTGAAGAGTTCACTGCACAGTAAATCATAAGGTTCTAGATGGATCTTAAGCTTCTAAAAAGAATCTATAGGAATGTACTGAGAGACTTTATAAACAAACTTTATGAAAATATAAAGTGCTTGATGCCTTGGGAACCTCCTGCAATGACAGAAAACAGAAGTTTTCATTAATTTCCCGAACTGCCTTGAAATTTCCAACAATTAATTATATAACCAACATAATACATGAACAATTCCCCTGTCATCATGGGTATGAACAAAATCATAATCATGTTTTTAAAAGATGAGTAAGGGTAAAGGCAAATTTGTCATAACTTAAATTCAGAATCATGGAATGATAGAATGGTCTGGATTGAAATAGACCTTAAAGACCATCTAGTTCCAACCCCCCTGCCATGGGCAGGGACACCTTCCACTAGACCAGGTTGCTCAAAGCCTCGTCCAGCCTGGCCTTGAACACTTCCAGGGATGAGGCATCCACAACGTCCCTGGGCAACCTGTTCCAGTGCCTCACTATTCTCACAGTGACGAAATTCTTCCTTACAGCTAAGCTAAATCTACCCTCTTTCAGTTTAAAGCCATTACCCTTTGTCCTATCACTACAGGACCTTATAAACTACAGTGGCATTAATAATATTTGCATTGATATCTTACTTCCTAATATCTCAGAACCCTGAGTCAGGACACTGTGCTGCTGCTGCCCATTCTGTAAGTGCTAAAACAGAAAACTCACAGTGTGAGCTCTGAAATGCTGAGCTATCACTACCCTGTTTGAAATTCTTAGGAAAAAAACAAATATCAGGTCTTATACTGCTGACTGGAGCTTCCCATTAGGGTTACACAATGAAACAGAGCTTTACCAAATTTTTTTTTTACCTGAAGGCACTCTGACCCTTCCCAGATAGATTAATCTTTCTTATTTGAGATATAAAGCTACATTGCTGGAGATCTTAATCATTTTAGGCCTTGGATGATTTTTTTTTTTCTCACTTTTGCAGAACTCTGGCACATTTTGGCCATTAACTGTTCCACTTGCAGCCCACATCTGAACTGAATGAAGAGGAGACCCATCTAGAACTGTCTCAGTTGAATCACTTGAATCACCTAACGTGAGGTCTTCAGTGTAGACATTTACCTGATTAATTAAACTAATTTCTATGTAAATTGGTAGACTCTTTCATGTCTCAGACATGGGAAAAGAGAAAGAATACTTATTTTGCGTCAGGCCTCCATGGGATTCCTGAAAGTGATGAGCAGAGATAGGAAAAGGTACCACCCTTAGGAGAGAATTGTTAATGTTGTCTTTAGACGGATTGTGAATACAAACAAGTATTTGCCGTTCTTTGGATGTCTACACTGACTGTACTTTCCTTTCTCCTATGTACCAGAATGTGTTGGCAAATGAAGCTTTCATCAAGTTGCTGGATGCAGTGTGTCAAATGCATCCTGAACTAGATGTCATCTATGGTGAGGTCGAAGGATTTATCACTACAATTCCCAAGCAACGTCCAAATCCCATGAAAGTGATTCAGGTGAGCTACTGAATTTAGGTTCATAGATCCCCTGTACACAGTACACATGATCCAAGCACTTGGAAGGATAGAGGTTGAGGGGTAAGCTTTCTTCCAAGTGGGAAATTCAGCCAATTTCCATCAGAAAAGTATATTCACAAAGACTGTCACAATGTTCACATATCTCAGTCCACACAGACTGACTAAGCAAATCCTTTGATTTTTGAGGAGAATCTAATGCCTTGGGATCTGAGAGGACTGGGAGAAAAAAGAATCTTGAAGAGATGCTTGCTCGCTGTGTAAAACAAGTTGATTGATTTTAGGTCTGATCCAAATGAGTATCCATCCTCATCAAAAGTCCACCAAAACAGCTGACTTTCATAGAATCTGTCACTGATAGTTGTGCTTCAGCATCAAAATTAATGTGCTTCATAAAAGTAGGATATGGTATTACAAGCAAATACAGTCACAAATTACATCGCTTTTCAAGTTCTGTAATTTCTACGGATAGCAGCAGATGGTGCTGTCATCCTTGCTGGAAGGCAAGGCAAGCACTTGAGCATTGCTGAGCTAAATAACACTTTGCACTACCAGCTTCACTGTGTTTCTTAGCTGCTGTGCAGATTTTCGGGTAATTGGGTGAGACTTTGCTGTAGATGTGGATTCAGATGAAGTTAAGCAAAAGCATGGGCTGTTAGCTCACATCAAACAGTGCTGCTGTGCTTCACAGCTAGTGACGCTCACACTAGCATGCTTTGCAGTTTTTAACAGACATTACAGTACTCAGATGTGTCCTCATTCAAACAGACGGGAATTCAGAGAAGACCAACTAAAGTGATCAGAGATCTGGGGAAGAGGACTGTCTCTGGATTAGACAGCCTAGCCAAGCAGTGGCTTCTGGGATGAGGACCAAATAACCAAATGCAATTATCAGAAGAAACAGGTTTACTACTGTGTTCGTTTCAAGGTAGCGGGAGAAGGAGGTATAACTGAGAAGAATGGGATTAACCTGAACAAAAGGATTTTTTTTCTGACAGTAGAGTGGCTGCACAAGGAGTTAAGGACTCATATATTTCAGTGATAGGCTGAGTAAAGGCAGGGTAACAGATGGAAGAATAAGGTGAAAGCTGGAGGCAGGTATCAGTGGCTGATTCATGATTATGCCCATGTTTTATCTCTGCTTCTCTTAGAACTACATGAAAGAACACAACTTACAACTCTGGGACTTCTTTAGGAATATTGACAGGGATGGATGGAAACATGAATATCCCTATGGCAGGCTTCCAGAGAGCCATGATGCAGGTGTGCCTCTGAAAGCACAGCCAGGATGCTCTTCTGGCAGGGTACTGGTCTAGAGAAACCCCTCTGCTGCAGCACAGCCACCAGCCAGCCTTGCTGGTGACACTGTTCACGCTAAAAGGCTAAATTGCAAAAGTTGAGCCCTGAATGTGACCAACAGAAATGCTATGACATCCAGTAAATACTGCAGATGGCACTAGTGATAATGGATCAACTTTAGAATATCACAGAGGTCTGCTGTTTGTATAGGATATACAGGATCTTGATAGATACTTATGTTTCACTGCTATGGGAAAGTGAAAAACAGGCATTGCCTCTACACACTGAGTAGACAGTTCTCTTCCTGCCAAAACCACCATGGTGCTTGGGATCAAAAGCAATGGTCTGCCAGCCATGATGCTTTTTTACAAAAAATGCAAAAAAATTTCTTCTTTTTATGCTAAAGGAGTGAAAATGCCTCCCCATCACCACTCTGGATTTTTTCCATTCCTTCCTCCATGCACCAGGCCATCTGTTCACCTATTTAAAGATGGCCAGGCCCCAGTCTGATATGGATGATTTTTCTGCGTAAAAATACCCAGGTTTGCTAGCATTTGTGTTCTCCTCTTAGCAACCAAACATCCCACTGGATCAAGTCCAAATTGGGGAACTAGTGCACAAGCTAGACCAAAATCGGACAGGGGTTGTGGACTCCAGGTGAGTGACTCCACTTACTGTCCTGGCTCATCCTTCTTTTTTGATTTGACTCAACACCAAATAAACATCATCTTATTTACCTTAAAAAGTGAAGGGACATATGTTTTTTGGCCAGTCCATTACCTACCTAAGTAAAAGGTAGATTAAAAAATATGCTGAGAAGCTCTGTTGAGTCAAACTAGAAGTCAGTCTTCTTTTTCTGTTTGATCAACTTGCTCTGAGAGTGCAGGGATCTCAGAACTGAATGACAATTTCATTCATTCTCCTAAGCCTGTGTGAGATGAGATAATCAGCTCAACACTGTCCTCCCCCTGAAGCCAGGGTAAGATTTGCAAAGACAGCGTATCTGTGCCTTCAGACCTTTTCTTCCATCCTCAGGGACTCTCAGTTTTTGTCCTTCCCTCAGATCCCTCTTCTTAGGAGACGTCATTTTCCCTGGAAACCCACTTTCAAACTACAGAACTTTTCATTCTCTTGAAAGTGCTTCTTCCTTAGTGCCTGTAGCAATCATGTCCAAGTTCTGAGAGCCTGAGCAGTCAGCAACAAACTCCTCAGAGGTTGTCAGTTGCTGCAGGCTAAACCACTTGTCATTGGACCCAAAATTCCCCCTAGATTTTCAGTCATTTCTGACATGTGACTCATCAGCTGAAAGTCCTGTTAATCATACCCAAATATTTCCATCCCTCAGCACATACTGATGGATTTAAATATATACTGTAGTCTAGTTTTAAAGCTAGAAGCAATGGGACAGTTTTGCAAATCTCTTCCCTCTCAGCCTCCTAACGTTTTCAGAGAAGCAAATTATTTTGTTAGGTCCAGTCATTATTTCTTCACATATAATGGTGCTGTGCTAAAAGCATCCATGCTCAGATGCTAGATGGGCCTTAGACTGGTTAATCTTGAATCAGAGGTTACATGGGCTTCCCATGTACTTTAGGCACAAATTACAGAACTGTGGTTAAGTAGCAAGCAGATTAGGAACTGTTGAAACCCAATGGCTGGCAAAGACTTAATTTCGTGCTATTAATGCATCTGAGTTGTTTGTGGGAAAAAAATAGATGTATTTCTCCTTATCTGGCTTCTTAATTCATTTTAGCACTATAGCACATGCGGTAGTGGTAATATTCACCTTGTACACAAGAGTGAGAAGAGTTGTGACCTTTGCTGTCCTTACTATTCCCACCTTGGGATGCTTCCTCAAGGTCCTCTCAACAGCTTTAAGATACCTGACAGGGAAGATTCAGTGTACTACATTAATACTGGTTCACCTCTTTCCTTTTAATCAGTCACTTAAAAGAACAGAAGCTCTCACAAAAGCCTGTGGAGGGGGAAGTCAAGGAGCAAGAGAAGGAAGAGACATAAAAATTAAGAAAGGAGGCAGGTCAAACAGTAAAAGATTGTATGAGAAACACTGGAAGAAAGCTCAGAGTGGCCCTGGGCTTGGGGAGGCCCAACACTGGGGAGTTCTGACAGTTCAAGTTACTGAATGTAGAAATAAAGTTGATGTTCCACTACACAGCAGGTCCCTATACAGTCTGATCCTTTGGTTAAGGAAAGATTGGTTCTTTGGAACTGGTTACCAAATCTGTCTTACCCTGTATGCTGACAACACTGAACTTATTTGCAAAGACTGAGACAAAAAGTGGGAAATGGGAAACTAAGACACTCATATATTTTTACTATTCCTTTTTGAGGGAGAGCACATGGACAAAGACTGAAGCAAGTGTCCTGCAGACACACCCTACCAGACTTAGCAGTTCTGACACAGGGACCTTTACAAGAGGAGAAAAATTAAATTAATGAGAAACTAATCTCATGTTGCTTAAAAACTTATGGGTAACAGGAACTTTATTTAATATGTCCATGGGAAAAAAATATGCTAGAAGTATGGAAACCATAACAAATTTTAAGTGGCTTAGATACTGAGCTGCTTTTTTAAAACCAGCATTTAAAAAAAGATATTTCAACAACTCTCAAGAAGGAATGAAAGTTTTGCATATGTGAATATTTATAAATAAATAGAATTTAGAAATGTCAACATGTACAGATGAGCAGATCCACAGGAAGTACATTTTGCCATGTCAGCAACTGCCAACATAGACTATGCACCAAGAACCCTGGAGAACTGGGAGGGAAATGTTAGCCACTTTGGGAAGGCCAGCCTTCAGTGGAAAGGAAAAGAAGCAGCTAGTTACCATCTGCTAAGGGTCTAACCCACTTGGAAAAAAATCTTTGAATGAGAGTTCAGGTGGCTCCAGTGCCTCAGCATAGGTCAGCATGACTGTTGACATTGGTATGACTGCTCATTGGTATGACTGCTGATCTTCAGGAGGCTTTACCTCATTCCTGCAGCAAGTCTGTATCCTCTGATGCCTGTGACTCTTCCAGAATTTACTTGCAATTGTTCCCCCTTCACATACTGAATATGTGGGGTTTGAGATGAAGAATCAGAGCAGCAGAGAGCATTTGAGATGTTGGGTAGTTTGAACATGCAGGCGTATAACACTTGAGGGGGTTTCTGTGTTCTGTTCCTTTCCTAATCATGCCTAAAATGTAATTAGGTTTTCTTGACTGTTCCTAAGCACCAAGGTGTGTTTTCATAGCAGCATACACCAAACCTGCCAGACCTTACACCTGAACAGTAGGGCTCAGGGAGGGTGGGGGAGCAGTCCGTGCCCATCACTGCAACTTGCTGACTTGCAGGACAGACCTGCTAACACACAGCTCCCAGGCAGAGGAAGGTCGCTGCTGAAGCCCAGGGCTCAGCCAAGGCCCACAACAGCTCCTGAGGCCACCACTGGCCAGCACTGCCTGTGTGGGCCCAGCGCCACAGCACGCCACCACCCACCACAACACACCATGCTACGCCACACAACGCGACGCTGGGACTGACCCACTGGCTTTGCCTGGAGCCTGCTTTCAGCTTCTCTTCCAAAAATGAGTTTGTTGTTTCTTCCCTGAAAAGTACTACCAGCAGGAGCGTAACTGTCACTGCAGTAAGACACTCCCCTGCCACCCTGCTCCAGGGGCTGGTGTGGTGGCGAGCAGTGGATGTGGTACGTTTGGCCTGGGCTCCCCGCATCAACAGTTGAGAGACTGGAGAAACCTGACAATCAGTCCCTACCCATGTGGCAACTCTGACATTGTTTGCTGGCCCACATTTGTGATGTGTACAGAAAGGTATCACCACTGCAGGACAGTTTTAGTACATCTTGGATCCACTGAAGTTACTGCACATGATCCATGGACCTGAGTGTAGTTACTCATCATTTCTGGAGGAGGAGGTCATCTTCTAGGATGTTCGTCAGTGGCTCCAAGTCTGTTGACCAAGTATTCACCATTCACTGGCTATGCTAGTGTAAAGTATCTATGCCTCTCCCCCTCAGCCCCAAGAAATTCTTTTTTGAGTCTTTTTTTAGCCTAAGAGGCATACAGTGTAAATACCAACATGTGCAGTCTGAGAATTAAGGCCAGGGAGCTGGGAACACTTAATGAAAAAAAAAAAAAAAAAGAGTAGGGTTTGGGGTTTTTTTTGGCATGACTTGCAACTATTGTTACCTGACAGAGAACACAGCATCCCAGATTTTCCTCAAAAATGAGCCTCTTGTCTTATCAGCAGGCAGATGCTCTATGGTCAGTTAAGCTGGATCAGGGGTGAGAAGTTTTTCACTTGTTTGCAGACTGGAAACCGTGGAAGAGAGAACAATGGGATCCTGGGGTACCTGATGGCAGAGAGTGAAGGTCATGCTTCACTGTCACTACAGCACTGTGTTCTGCAGAAAAGGACGCACTTTGATATGAAGTCTCTTGCACTTTGGATTGGAGGAGTAGCACATATATACCGTTAAGTATCTTTGTATTTTCTTCCCACAGTGTCTTAAATTTGTGTTGTATATGTTACACATGCATCTTTATCTCATGCAGAGTGCTGTTGTGTATTAGTCACGCATTACTATTCGGCTTAGGTTTGCACAGAATCGGCTGCCCAACTAAACTGATTTGTCCAATTATCACCCTTAAGATTCTAGATTAGCTACAGCCATCAAAAATCTTCTGTAAGAAAACAACATAATCAAATAGAGATGGGTACTTGCCTGAGGCAGGTGTGGCTTTTATTTATTTGAGTGTCCACTTAAACTCCAGACTTAACAATGATGTGGCAGCTAGATTGTACCTTTACACCAGGAAGAACCTACAAGGAGATTGGATGGTTTCTTTCAGCTGAAAAGTTTGAGCCCAAATTTCCATTCCAGAAGGGCTTGATGAATAAAAATTATCTACTTTGCCAAACACAAAATCAAAAGAGATTAGATCTCTAGGAAAGAACTACATGCAGCCTTCTGTCCTACTGTGTGGCCAGATGCAATTAAAATACTAGCATAAAACTGGGAGTGCTAGTGAAAATTTTAGTTCTCCAAATTCACATGCAGGCAACGTGGTGGAGGGTTGTAGTTGCAGTTTGTATTGTTGCAGTCTCTCTGAGCACTCTCAGATCAATAAAGCTTTTTTAAGATTGGTGGCAGCATTCATGCCCTTGCTGGGAATTCAGGGATAAACTGTGGTAGATACTAAGGGCGGTCGGGAGTGGAACATGAATTGCTCTGCTGATCCTGCACCTGTGAAATGGTGCAGAAGGAAATGGTTTGGCCAGCATAAATTAAGGCAGCTCTGAGACTCATCTAACATACCTCAGGAATTCAGCCTGCCAGCACAAAATTAGACAGTGCATAAAGCTGGCTAAACAATCTCTGTATCTTCCATGGCTTGTGAGAGTGACACAGTCGAGTGACATTCTCAGATCTCTTCAATATTAGAAAGAAAATAACAGTTTAAGTAACACTTTTTCAAAACACAGCATACACACCAGAGTATTTAATGTGTTAGCTGGTTTAGATGAATCTTTGGATCTCTTGCAGGGGAAATCATCTTTTTGTTGTGGATCTCATCCAGCAGAATGAGACCCAATTCAGACTGATTTCCTAGGAGCCACCACACACAACACTTAGGACAACATAACACTGCATTAAAAAGGTCATCACTAGTCAGAATCTCTGGAAATCTCAAAGTATAAAGACTAACACTATATGCCAAACTGTCTCAGCTTGTTCACACTGAAGATCTTTGATCTGTCTAGCTGAACTGGCCTAAAGGTTTTTGGCTTTACTTTCAAAGGAGAAATCTCATGGGCTGCCGAAGTGGGTACAACTGATACTAGTTTTCATCTTTTAAACTTGCATCAATAATTCTTTGTTCCAGTGGCCTCCCATCCATATAATGAGTATATCAAGAGGTGTTCAGTGTATATCAGTGTACTACACCTTATACAAAGGGGCATCCTGCAGCCGTGCACAAAATCAAGCCTCATGGGACTGGGAGCATGCCATGCACCATCTATGCAGTCCAACTGAGATGCTTAAGTCCCCTGTCCATTCATTCACTGAGTAAAACCTCACCTGGATATGTCACAGTAAAGATATAGAATATGAAGAGATGATGAAGTGTACGTTTGCAAGGACAAAATTTTTTTTTTCAGCATGAGACAGTGGATTCTGGTCAGCTGACTGATGCTAATGGTTTTTACAAGACACTGGAAAAGGTCAAGATCATAGTGGACATCTTCATTCTTGAAAATGTATGTTATAGTTGTTCTTTACTTCTTATGCGAGTAACTCTTTATCTGTCAACAATACCAAAGCTATTTCATAGTTTCTTAATCCAGAGAGCCCAGTCAAAGGATTGCATTCTGAATTTGGCCCACCAGAAGAAGGCAATCAACCCATAGTTCATTCCTTGCCACCCTGTTTCTTGCAGGCTGCTGAGATGGCAACCAGACACATGCCACAGGCTGGACAGATTGCTCTGGTAGCCTTCTGTGTTCCAGAAACTTCATGAGAACCTTAGTTCCTCCACTGACATGCTATTTGCTGTGCATCTCTCAAGGACAAATATGCTAGCTTTCACAGCCTCACAGAAAGGAGGTATCTGATCCTGTGTCCTGCCATATAACTTTATTCACAGGATCCTCCTTCCAGGAAACTGAGTATGTGCATTCCCTGAAGGTCTGTGTTTGCATTTGGGGACATAGGATGAAATGGTCATATGATGGAGAAGTCTTTCATAAGGGACTAAGACCAGATCCAATCCCGGTAAGGGAAGGTCAAGCCATTTCAACAATCCTCTTTGCCAGCAGATTCACCCTACCCCATCTTTGTAGAGCTGGTATGGGAGCTAATTATACTGGGTATGTGTGCTGAGAAGTCCAAGCAGGGCAGGTAGAATCAGCGGCTTACCGCTGTTGTACGACTTACAGCACAGCTACCAGCCTTCCCCTTGGGTCACCGCGAGGGTACTGATGTGTCCATGCACCGTGCACTGGCTTCTCTCAGTGTGCCAGTGTCTGAGGAGGATCTACACCTCAGCAGCGGGAGCAAGGAACCTGCTTCTCCATCCTAGAGCTGGACCTTTGCCTGCTTTTCCTCCCTTTCCACCTAGCAGAGGGCGCTCCGCTCTCAGAAGTGGGGCCGCAGCACATTCCTGGGATGGAGCTTAACCACTGGAAGGAAAAAGTCCTGCACACACGCAGACATACATACACACCCTAGGAGACAAAAAAAAAAAAAAAACAACCCACACCAACCAAAACAACCAAAACAAAAAAACCGTCCAAGCTCAAAACAAACTGCGCGCTGAGACAAGGTTTGTTGAAACCCTTGAAAATCCAGCCAGGCACGGGGCTGGTGAACAA
>NW_020799101.1:24610760-24640181 GCF_003259725.1 Athene cunicularia | reverse complement strand
ATGCGGGAGGCCCAGGCTGGCAGGCACGGCTTGACCTCTGCAAGGCTGCCCCCCCCCCCAAAGGGCACCCGGGGAGGCCGGGGCGGTCTGGTCCCGCTGCCACATTATTGTGCAGCGCGGTGGAAAAGCCACAATGCGAGCTGCTCTCTGGGGGGGTGGAGACAGACACAGGCGGAGTCAGGGCTCAAATTCTTGAACCTTTCACATCCTTTCTGTAATTTGAAACATATTTGTTCCCATTCCAGAAGCTTTTTTTAAAAAAAAATTCCTTCCTTCAGGCTGTGGAAATACGTTCAGAGAAGGGAAAAAAAAATCTGAGAAAGAAAGAAAGAAAAGAAAGGAAGGAAAAAAAAGCAAGCCCACTACTTATCAGAGGCTCCAAAACAAAACAGAGAAACGTGAGAGCATGGCCCTCCCCAGCACAACTGCTTGCAGGCTCAGATTTCTCTTCTGAGAGGTCATGGCTGCTGCAGTCACGGGTTTGGAACGCAGCTGGTCCTGCCTGCAACAAGGCAAAAAAATCTCGACTCTTCTCCAAATGGCATTTACCTTCTTTTCCCTCACAAGCTCCTGGTGCTCAGAGTGGAGGAAGCCATTTGTAAAAAGCTTGGGGCACTGCTTTGTTCTCTTACAGATCCTGGCCATTTTCAGTGGATAATTCCCCTTCCCCACTCCCAGCCCTTCCACCCACACTTCCAGTTGGCCTGGAAGGGAAGGGACATCTCCATGTCCCTCTCCTGTGCACTTCAAGTCACACACCTATAAGCACTCCAATTTACCTCCTTCCACAAGGCTGTCAGGTAGACATTTCCTATGCTTAGTGTTGGGTGTAGAGATGAAAACTGGCTAATGTGCACTGTGAAAGATTTTGAATGTCCCTAGTCCCCAAAAGACATGGAGCAGCATGGAGCATTCTCTTGCATCAGCCAGGCCATTGCTACCCACTCCTGTTCCCCTGGGTAAACCACAGCAGGTGACTTTGCTGGTGCAGCAGGAACTTTTTTGTGTAAGAAAGTAACACTAGCAACACTAAATGCCACCTCAGGTCAGAAGTGACCTGAAGCTCTTGAGTTGCACACAAGCAGTTGCACAGTACCTGCCTTGCCAGCACTGGGCCAAGCAGTGCTGGAGCAGGGCTGCTAAATTGTCAGAAGAAGCACCTACCCCCCTCTCATCCACTCAGGGACTCACACCCTGCTCTTTCAAACCAGAAAAACAAGGATGAGGGGAGAAGCTTTCATGTTTCATTGCCATTATCATAGGTCTCAATTGTGTTAATGTGGTATCACACTGTTTACATGTGTATGTATATGGATGGGTGTGAGCAACCCTTAAGGAAGGCCTGAGGTTTTCCAGGAGAGAGTCAAGTGGGCACATGTGCATCACCTGAAGCAGCTGGATGACTGCCTCACCAGGAGTCACCTCTGCACATGGGGCAGAAGTCATCAAGAGGAAAGGTCAATCTGTGGGCACAAGTTT
The DNA here is from genome assembly GCF_003259725.1 of Athene cunicularia. Classification (NCBI taxonomy): domain Eukaryota; kingdom Metazoa; phylum Chordata; class Aves; order Strigiformes; family Strigidae; genus Athene; species Athene cunicularia. The sequence continues at coordinate 24,638,702 of NW_020799101.1, read as the reverse complement.
ATAGCCCTTACATGCTGTACTCCCATGTCACTGCCACTGCTCTGCACACCTGGGCAAGCTGGGAAACCTGGAGAGTATTTCTGTTTCCTCAGGTGTAGAGCTAGTGACAGAGGAGGAGCAGGACTCTCTAGAAGATAGAGATAGGGTGGATACAGTTATTCATTTTTTGGAAGAGACAGTGTGACATTTCAGGGTTTCCCCATAGCAAAGACATGCCTTTCAGTCACGTGCCCCATGTAGAACAGCAGCTAGGTTATGCCCACCAGGGAACACCTCTCCTTAACCCAGCTCCTGGCACTACAAGTCACCACACTGATACTTTGCAGATAGGCAAGGAAATGCCCATGTGTACTTAAATATTTCACATCACACAGCACATGCTATTCTGGCTGCCTGCAACGCTGCAGCATTTGGTCTCCCTCCCTCTGAGGAGATAATGCATCCTGATAGCTTAGCTGTGTTTATCCAGACACCCTCAAGACAGTCATTGTCTCTGAAGCTGGACATTTGGAGCTCACAGCATCTTTTGAATGTTGCCCTCTGATGGGAGCTATCCTGCTCAGGGCATCCCCACCATCTGTGTCCATCTTTTGCCCTCAGCATGGTTTCCTGCGTTTTAGTCACACAACTGTAGCATGGTGACTTATCATATTTCTATCACTTTTTGCAAATAAGCCTTGGCTACAATTACAAATGCTCTGCTTTTTCTTAGGCATCAGATACTAAAGGGTTATTAGAGCTCTTTTCAGGCCCATGTTGGCATTCCCTACCCTTCTATAGATTGTCATGCAAGCCCAGTTGGAGTTGCTATTAAATACGAGACAAGACCTCAGTTAAACATGTATTAAGTTAGTGACTTCTGGGGTGTTACCAACTTTCTAGCGATACCACATGTGACTCACTGAACTAGATGACAAAATGAATAATAAGTTGTTTCACCTGGTCATATTTATCAGAGCATGTTTCTCCCGCCTTTTTTACAGGAATCCATGCCTCACAGGTAGCAAGCAGGCCAAATGAAATCTGTTCCTACGGACACTGCTCTCTGCAGTTTGTTTTCAATCTGTTCCAGTTACATATACTTAATTCATGCCCTGGTTAGATGAAATGAAACAGTTCGGTCCCCTCTGATTCAAAGATTTTTGGAGGAAGACACCTAGATTTCTTGGGGTCATTGTTTAATAGACAAACTCTGTAGATGGGACTCCCATACTAATCCAAATGGTGTGTTAAGAAGTGATGGAGAAAAATCAGCACTTGTCAGTTTTCCAGAAAATAAAATATCCCAGGGCATGGCCTTCCTTCCTGTCTGCTTCCCTGTACCCATCACAACTCCCAGGCACCATCTGTAGACCTCTACACTGCTCCTGATCTAATGCAAGCAGCATGCCAAAGGTAAGTGGGCCACAGCCTTAGTCTGTAACTTGTCACCATTGTAATGTTGGGCACCTCTGAAGGGATATTAAGTCCTTCAAAAAGGTAGCTCCTTACATAGAGGAAAAAATCCTTACAGAGGGAAAATTCTCCTTACACAGGGAAATCTCTGTGAGATGCTAGCTAAGAGGCATCCTACCCATCTGGCCACACTGCAGAGACAGGTAGCGTTTGGGCCACAGTCCAAGAGCTTAGCTTAGGGGACCTTTGTATCTTCAAGACTGAAGGAAAGTAAGAGAAGCTCTTACCTGTCTTTTCCCAGATCCTAGTATTAGGGGATGTGGCTGGGATAGACATGCCAATAGCTGCAGGCAGATAGAAACCTTCTGTTTTATGAATATCTGTTTGTTTCCAACTGCCTGTTACATACTAGGCTGGTTATTCATTGCTGAAGTGAGTTTGAGGAAGGGGATAGGACAGCAAGAGAAAACAGCCCACAGAGAAAGGCAGCAAAGAAGAAAGGACTAACATGACATGGAAGAAGAGAGCTGAGGCTTGCTCTGCTGACAGAACTTTGGAGGGGTTGAGAAGAGACACGTTATAATAGGCCGGCTGGAGTCACAGTGATGCTGGGAGATGGAGGGGTGCAAACGTGCGAACATACGCTTTCCAGTGACTTCACTCTGTGCAAAGGAATATGCACTGCTTCACAAGGGGTGAGTGCAGGGGACCGCCTTAGTAGCCTCATCTTCTCAGCTAACCTCTAGAAATGGGTTCCTTTGGAAGAGATAAGAGCATGTAGGCAGACTTGAAATGAGGACAAGAATCCTGAACTCAGCATGACTTCTAATTGCTTGCCCCAGACACAGGCTGGGACTCAGTTCCAGGCTCTGGAAAGCCCGAAGAAAGATTTGGCTACACAGGAGGGATCCTCCTGCATCCCTGCACAAAACAGACACAGGGTGGTCTCTGGGTCACAGCAGGGTGAAGGGAGGCAGGGATTTCTGACCATCAGTCTCCCTTTTGACACTGATTTGCAATGAAACATTTTGCCTCATAAGTCTGTTTCTCCCTCTGATTTTATCTTCCCTTTTAGAAAATGGTGCAAATAAATCTGAGCTGCCTCATAGTTTGTGGATGTCTGTACTATACTAAACAGTCCTCCAAGGAGAGCAGTAAAAAAAGGGTGAAGGACTAATATGAGTCTTTGCAAAGACCTGCGTCCATGCCAGTAAAGGGTGTGAACCACAGTCCTGCTCCAGTTCCATTCCCCAGCCTGTTCCAGTCTGATGTGACTTTCATTAATCCCTGTCCTGGGGCTAGAAGCAAGCAAGACCAACAGTTTAGTTTGCTCTGACAGGACCAAGCCCTGCTTGAAAATACTAGGAAATCTCCTGAGTCAGCAGCTCACTTGCTCCTACTCTTGGAATAGCTGAGATTCCCGGACACAGTAACTTGACTCTACTCCTGGCTCAGGGTAGCCACTAGCTGAAAGGCAAAATAAAATCCCCTCCTGGCCCATTAACGAGGCCTATTCTGGGTTCAGGAGAAACCAGTCTGACTGATGAACTCCCCTGGCTCAGGGGCTCTGGCTGGGGCTGGGAGAGTTATTCTTTCCTTATTCAGCAGACAGGAGGATGTTAATGGAGAGCATATGGGAGGGCAGGGAGTACTGTGGATATTGCTGGAGGACAGCCAGACTGCATCAAAGCCCCAAGAAGCCTATTCTCCATCCGGGCAATGCTAAAACAGGCCGTGGAGAGACGAGAAGTCCAGCTGTGATATGGGGGAGTTGGGGAAAAAAGCCCTCTGCCTTCCCCAGCTTTTTTACTCCCACTCCAAATGGGACAATGGGACAGTATTGTCACATATTCCTGTAGGCATAGTATTCACAGTGGAAGCCTTTCTGGGGAAGAGTGTGCCTCAGCCAAGCACCCCATCCTGGGAGTCCTGCTACAGACTTCAGGGAAGCAAGAACTGCCTCTGTGCTTGCGAAGTACCATCTAATTTATGGTACTATAGAAATGATGAATTACAGCAGTCCTACAGGCTAGAGATGGAAAAGCCCTGTTAACTCCTCCAGCCCATCTCCCAGAGCTGATGCAGGAACGCTGCCTCAAACATTTCCTGTTTCTGTCTGACCATGTTTTGAGAAAGCAAGCAACTGAGGTTCACGTATTTTTCACTTCTTAATTCTCCTTTAAAAATAAACCCTGATGTGATTAATGTACAATGGATTATCCAGCCACTTGGATATGTCAAGCAGGATGGAACAGGATGCATCAAAAGCAATCCACATCTGCCTTACCTTAAAGTGGAGGACTGGCTAGTGAAGACTTGACTGCAGCTTGAACTATGCAGCTTCCCATTAAGTCAGAGGGCAGTTAGAACCAGCGCCGGTAAAAATTAGGTGTGTTCTTTTTGACTTCTGAAAATCTGTTAATGTAGCCCTGACTGAGGCAGATTTTGGGCATCCACAATGCTTGGCCTTGCATCATTCACCAGAGCTTAATTAACTAAGGAGCCTGGCTTGTTTAGCCTAGCAAAGGGGGATTTAATTGCAATCTATAAATAAATACTTCAGGGGGTGAACACATGGGGAGGAGGAAAGAGCTATTTAAAGATAAAGGACAATGCTGGCATAAGAACAAATGGGTATAAACTAGCCATGCATACATTTAGGCTAGGGATTGTCAGGTTTCTAATGCTGAGAGCACTGACACTCTGTGAAGGCCTCCCAATGGGTTTAGTAAGGCCAAAAACCAAGCTGGTTTTAAGAGGCAGTTAGACACATTTACTCAACTGATTGTATGACATAGCTGGCTGTGCAAGCAAGGAGTTGGACTTGAGAAGCCCAGAAGGAATGCCCTGAGGTCCTCTGGGCTGCAGTAAGTACAGGATGAGTTTTGGCAAACCAGCTGCAGGGCCCAGTAGGAGCAAGGTGGGAAAGAACTGGAAGACTAATAAAACCTGAGGAATTTAAACTGCACCTTCGTTGCATAGCAGGCAGATTATCAATCCAGGTAAAACTGGAACCTGAAACTAACCCATCTCCAATGACTAGGCTGGCTAACTTGGTTTAGAGACATTTGTGGGGGCAGGAGGAGATGATCAACCACAGTCAGTAAAAAGTCTGTGATTAGTTTGTGTGAAAACATAGGCAAGAGAAAGGAAGAAAAGAAATAATGATTGGTTTTCCTGTGAGCAGGTTGAGGTTGGGAAGCCCACAGTTCTGTTTTGCCATCCTCAGAGGCAAAAAGATCCGATGAGCCAGAAAACCTTCAGTTATGAGAACATCTTGTCATGTTCTCCAGTGGAGTAACAGCTCAGCCTGACCTCAGGCTAAGACCAATACATGGTGCCCCTGCATGCAAGTAATCCTCCTCTGTGAAGTCATTTGCCAAACAGACAGTGGGTGTCTTTCCCTGTGGCTATCCTGCAAAACAGAGTAAGAGAGACCTTGACCCTTGACTAAGGCATGCTGGAGAGGCAGCTGTCCAAATCTTAGCTGCCTTATCCGACTGGAAGCTATAACAATAAATCACATACTCCGGTTTACACCACCAGCACAAACAAGATAATGGACCTTATACCAGAGAAAGATCTGTTGTAATATAGCACTTTGTTTTATCCTGTTCCTGCTGAGAGCAGAGGGACAGCCAGCAGAGAAGAGACAGCTATACAACTGGCACAGACCTCCCTTGTATTGAGGGAATTTTCCTCTGGGAATCTCCTGCCTGTTTGAGTTCTCTCTATGCTCCATAACCAGTGCAAAGCAAATTTAGCAGAGACCAGAGAATCCATCTTAAAATGCCTTAGGGGGGAACAGAGAATATGGTATAAATGGAACTGCAGCGATGTCTCTTCTAATTCTTGTAATCTGTCACCTAGCTGCGGCAGCAATAGGTGCTTTAGAAAACCACAGACAGTCTAAGTATGATTTGATCACATTAGTGGTGGTCCATGCATCAAGAGATTCAGAAGTTTTCTTCAGAAAGGCATTAAAATAAAGATGGTTGTGCTTCCAAATCTCTTTTGTCTGGGAAGAGGATATCTCTTAAGGCTGGCTTTACTCCTGACATTTCGCATTCTTTGCTTTTCCTTACAGATCAGAAATATAACGCGAAATGCCTTGTCTTGCTATTTTCATCATTCTGCAGTCAGTCTCAGCGGGAATCTGAGGCAATGAGGGTGGGAGGTGATGAGCTGAGTCAAGTCTGAAATATGGTTCCTTGCACTAGAAGGATGTAGATGGGGCTTCTGTTTAAGTCACCAGTTCAGGTCTTCTTGATGCTGAAAGGTGACGGCTGTTATATGTTCTCTTGAAATGAGGTACAGGGTCTCCATCCAATTACTAGCTAACTTTATGCAGTAGTCTAGGAAGCTGAGAACTGCATGAATGAAAGCACCAACATGTTGGCTGGGGAACAGCACACAGGGGAAGCTTATCCTGTCACTACTTGCATTTTCCTGGCTGTGTGAAGCTTGGACATTTTTCATCCTCAGGGTCTAAAGTTCTTGGCCTGGTAATCTTCATCAAGTTGAATCAGTTTTTAAAAATAGGAGAGAAGATGAGGGAAAAAAAATATTTTGCTTTGAGGGGGGCTTTTATTTGAGATGCAAACCAACAGGTTTTTTCCTTCAACCTCCCAAAACTGAAGAGAATTTATTGGTCACTTTCACATTTTTAACTGACATTCTAATTTTCTTCACAAAAACACTTCAAACATAGAGAACCATAATAAATCTCTAAAGAACACAGTTAAAAGTGTTCAAACAGGCCATAAAATTGTAACTCTGGATTTGTACAATTCATGCTTATGGTCAGTCATGTCAAGCTTTAAAGAATCTACTACTTCAGCCATCTCGAAAAGGCAGTAAATCTAGATTATGCATTGAAAGAGCTCAGGGAGTCTGGGTATTTATACCAATGAAATGCCAAAATATTTTACTGACATGCTCCATTTTTTACATTCTTTTACTAGGAGTTAATTTTTTTATGTTTTAATGCTGACAGTTATATTTTGGCTATTTTTAGTTTGCAACTGGCTAGGCCTCCTCTAGTCAAAACAGGAGTCTGAACAATTTCATACACATGGCACCCTGGGCAGAAGACAGTGGAAACCTCACAGATATGTGCATGGCCTGGTCTGAATATAGTTAGAGCTACATCTTTGGAAGCTCTGCAAATGTCACACACAGAATTTCTGTCTGTTTCTGTAGGAATGATTCATTGGGGTGCTGCTGCTGAAGAGTCTGTGTCAGTCCCCAGTGTTCCCACACAAGGCCAGAGCTGTGGCACTGTGGAAGTGAAAGGGGTGACTCAGTAGGGAATATTTCTTCTGTGTCAGAAACACTGTAAAGCACCTGAGGGATGTATGCAGCTAGAAGTGTAAACTGAAGCCTCTAAGGGGTGTCCAACATATAGTGCAGTTAAGAGGTGTCCAAGTCAACGTTAGTACCCAAAGCAATGCAGTCCCATTAATGTAGCTCTCTCACTGGGCTCCTTACCCTCTCTTTTAAATGTATGCACCTAACATGGCTACATTTCTTTCCTGACCAAAATTACCTCTTCTGTCTAATTTTGAGCATCTCTGTATGATACTGCTTGGTGCTACAAAGACATCACCAGTAGCTCTCCCTCCAGGAAGGGTGCCAGGAGCACATTTTATTTACAGATTAAAATTATAAGAGGCCTAATTCCTTCTGGACTGACAATGAAGTCACATAAAAGTGGTGCATAAAAAACTTAAATGTAGTTAACTAACTCAGACCAAGGTCACTTAGATGAAAGGAAGAGCAGGAGCATGCTCAAGGAGTCCAGATCCAGTCCCAGCCACTTGACAACCCCAAACCAGGAAAATGGCATGAGGTTTATGATGCTGTTTTTAAACAGTTTATGGTGTTTTATTCCTAACTGCCAGGGCCCAAATAGCCTCATATGGGGCTCCCCTCACCCTGCCCATGGCCCAGGATCCCATTTCAGTCCCCTCAGGGTCACCAGTCCCTGCATCAGTGACACCATAGGATGTTGGTCTCCAACTCCCAATGAGGGAGCTGACATCACAGCCCAGCCTTGATCTGTCCCTATCCCCAGGGAGGTGCCTGATGCCCCCTCTGGGGGCAGACCCAGCCCTGTCACCCCACAGGGTTCCCTGCAGCTCCCTGGACTCTGTCCCCAAGGAGACACTAGCCCTTGCTTTCCCCTGGCGCTGACTCCTCTATGCTCAGCAGGTGCTGCCTGGATCTCTCCTACATCAGGATGTTAAAAAGAAATTACAAACTCCAAAGATGACCAGCTAATGCCACCCCAACTACACTGTAAAGCAAAAACAATCTCATGATCATAACCATGGTCTCCCTCCTCTTCCTCAGAGCCCAGACTATGTACTCAAAGACATAACCCAATATAAGACATATACTTAGTTCCTGTCAGAAACAGAAACTGCTTTTGGATTTGAACGACTAGCTACCCTCTCATTCCATGAGGAAGGTTTGGTTTTATTGTATTGTCCATTCACTCCTCTGAACAACTCTTACTTCCCAGTTTGTGTCCTTCTGGCAAGTATCAATATGCTTCTTTCTTGCTATGAGGAGGATACCATGAACCTGTCTTACTTCAAACTGTCTCTCAGCTCACCTTTTGCTGTGGTGTCTCCATGAATTAGGTACCAACTCTAATGATTTAACAACAGTGAACCCACTAGGTTTTGTTTTACTTCCTAAGTATTTAGCAAATACTTAGCTCTTAGCATAGCAAGTGAGACAAACCCAAACAAATTACATTCCTAGGTTTGTATCCCTCTCCAGGTATGATACAGTAGCTACAGATGACTTTACTCCACACCCTAGGAAACAGTTTAGGTATCAAGCAGTTTTGGAAAAAAAAACCAGAAGTTCAAAGATTAGAAACCATTAGAAAAGCACACTTCAGCCAGATTACGGCACTATAAGTCATGCAGTCAACCATCCCTTGCTCTTCCTCCTTACCTGCTCACTTAAATCCAAGATGCTGAAATGAATCAGCAGGTCAAATGGCAGATCATGACTGAGGTGCTTTCTCCAAGCAAAGAAGGCCCAGGTCAAGCCAGAAGCTATTCTGGTTTAAGGGGAGGTTTCAGATTTTCCTTGAAGGTCTTTCCATACAATGCTGGGCTGTAGAATATTTCTTTGCCAGTCAAAAGCCAGAGGGACATTATGCTCACCTAATGTTATATATGAAAGCAGGGAGAACCGTGTTCCAGACCTACAGTATTACGGAAATATTTGAATAACTGTGTCATGTATCCTGAGAAGAAGTCTACTCTGGCAGCAGGAGAGCCACCAATTCTTAGGTGCTGCAGTAACATCAAGAGACTTGTCCTATGGGGAGGCAGCCTTGTGTGGTTTCTCATGACACTTCTTGGTGCTATTAAAAATAAATCCATACTGTAGCAATAGTATGGAACACAAGGGTGCTTGTAAGAGATCTGCCTTTATTTTCAGGCTTTAGCCATACAATCTGGGCCAATATGGATGGCACATATAGCCATGTGGAAGATTTCATTCTTTCCAGCTGCTCCTCATTACCATTTGCTTTCAGTAATTTTAAGGAATACCGTAGCTGCCTTTTCCAAGTCTCTGTCAGACTTTCTTACAGACAGAGGGATTCAGGTGGCTTTAGTTGTTCTATTGTTTTTCCAAAGAAATCGGACTTCTTCTAATACAACATAATAAGGGCACTGTGTCCCCGCGAGGGGCTAATTCTCATTTCCTGGCCCAGCGCTTGGAGGTAAGTAAGTTACAAAAATAATTCTGCAATCACACTGGAGCTGGGACTTTTAGGAGAAGGTTTGGAAATTAATTGCTATTTACAAAAGAAGCCTAGTGTGGTCAGGACTGGCTTGTTCCATAAGGAGTAGTGGAACTTCTGCAGTACTACTGAAATAACTGCTACAGGAATGAGTCGTAGGCATCCAGAAAACCCAAAGCAGGCACTGATTTTGTCGGCTGCACAAAGGCAGCTGTCACCTCCTCCCACCAGCCATTCAGGGAGCAGACAGCAAGCAACGCATAGCCAGCCATCTTGTTTCCAGTCAGACTCAAAAAAACATGTTTGCCAAGTAAGAAGGAACAAAAATGTGTTGAACAAAAGATTTAATTTCCCAGTGTCTATGGGGAAATCAACAGACAATGGGAAGAAACATAAAAAACATATACATGAAAGACTGTTATTTAAAACCAGTTGACATAGTCATTTTCAGTGGAATCTGGCTGGCTGTAGCCAGTATTTAGTTCAAAAATTCCTCAGGAATGAAGGTCTTTTGCAGGCCAGCTTTATTTGGCTGGGGTTGGGCTTTGCTTTTTCCCACATCCCGCCTGCTGAAGTTAGAGGTTGATGGCAGGGAGCCTGATTCCTCTGCCTCTTCCTGTGCCGGACACAGCCAGCCAGCATCACCTCTTTTTTAAATTGTCTGCTAAAACTGCTGTATGCAACAGAAGCTGGAGTGGGGCAGGGAAGGAATGGGATCATCTGCTCTCCATTCTGAGAACAGAGCAAAACATTACCTGAAGAATGATCCATAAGGAGTCAAAAAAGTTAAAAAACCCACATACAGTCCAGAAGGGGCTATGTATGGTCCCATGGCAGTAACACCTTCCCTGACTGATACCCCATTAAGTCAATAAGTGCTGCAAAAAGAGGCTTTCTTGCACAGTGGACAACAACAGCAATGCACTTGCTGCTAGCACTAGACAAAGTAAATTAAAATAATGACATATCTAAAGAACCTATTTAAAGTGCTGAACAAAACACGTTAGGATAATAATTTTCTACCCTCGAAGACATGTGCAGTTGAACTAGGAGCACTTAGAAACTCTGGCTTTACAAATGAGGGATACAAAAATTAGTCCTACTCAAATGTTCAGCAACACATGTAGCAGGTAGAGAACACATAGCAGGCTGCTGTGGTTGAGCTATTCCCATGTAAAGCCTCTCATATGACAGTAAGGTAACCAACCCAAACCCACCCTTAAATCAATAATACACTCCAATATCATTAATACACACTTGTCTCTCCTGGACACCTCACTCACTCTCATTGTGTCTCCTGGGATGTTCAGCTCTAAGCCTGCTAAAACTGAGGTATTGTCTCCTGTTGACTCTGGCAGGCTGGGGAGGCGGGGGGCAGCTGATACCACAACTCCAGATGTGCTTTTCTTTTCTTTGAAACTGTTCATCAGAAAAACAAAAAGCCCTGCGTTGCTATGGAGACAGTATCTCTGGCACTGATGTACCCAGTGGGCGGCAGCAGCTTCCTGGCTGTGGAGACGCCCAAGGCCTGGTAACTGTGCAAGCTCCTTGCTGCTGGGTGTGCTCTAAAGCAGAGGGTTCAGCTTGGATGACAGGCAGGACTTTCTCGAGGTGGCCAAGAAAATTAGAAAGTGGTGGATCCAAGGATGTGGGGATTTTACACCTGAAAATAAATGTCAAAGCGAGACTAACATGAATTTGGAGGCAGGCAAAAGCTATACAAACCCCTGAGAGGCAGTGCACAAAGCAAGCCAGTAACCTCTTTTGAGATTAAAACATTTTCAGAGGTTCGAATTATCGTATTTATAGAGATACTACTAGGCACACTGGAGAAACTAAGCAAGATCTTTTTGCAGAAGGAGATTTTCTTTTCCAGGAAAGCAGTGGAAACTCCATCTTTTGAATCATTTAGAACTTATATCTGCACTTGGTAAAGGAAATGATCCTCTGTCAGTCCCCAGGAGACACATGAAATGAGTCCAATTAGGGCTTCTCCAGCTCTAAATAGGAGGACTGTGCAAAGACATACTTTATCCTTATTATCTTTGAAAGTGAAAATGAATAGGGTGTGCCTCAGCTGAATTAAAATCAGGGCTTGCATTATGTAAAAAGCCAGAGTAGATGATCTGTTCTGTCCTTAAAATCTCTGAAAACATGAGCACAGGGTTACCAGATCAACTGGGAATACCTGTTTATGAAGGCCAGTCTTAACAGTGTCCATCTGATGAAGCCTCAGAGGACAGTGAGAATAGCAGGTAATCCATCTGGCCACGAGTATATTGCAGTATACAGTGAAAGAAATTTTGTTGAACCAGGGGAGTGACCCCTAAAACCTGAAATGTCTGTTTTAAGTGTATACTGTATTAACCATATCAGTCTACCCCTCCTTTCCCAGGCAGATACTGCTAGTGATCAGAGATTAGCCCGATCATTTTACAGTCCACATCTAATAAACAGGCTACTTTCATTCCTGTTGTAAAATAGTGCATCCTAATCGAACTTACAGAAATCACTAGAATTGTGACGACGTTACTCTTTGGCTCTGAAGTGGGAGAGTGTACACATTAAGCCACTAATAAGGATTAGGCCATGGGATTGCTAGAAGAATCATGGTGTGGGTTGTCCCATGCCATAGATGTAGATGTGACCTTCTGGATGTGTTCACAAGAACCCTGGGAAAGATCTGGAGTGTTGCCCACTCTTGTCTACATTTTTCTCCCCAAAGCAGTTTTGCTTCATTACCGTTCAAGAAACTGAGAATGGCTGTTGACAGGAAGAAGCCCTATTAGCAGAGACACCCTCCTGGAGGTGGTAAGGAACAGACATTAGGCTGCTGTCTAAATCATGCAGCAGTCCAGCTGGCCAGGGCTTATTCCTCCTGACATCTGCTTTCTGAGGTACTGCCATCCATATTAGATTCCGTCAAAAGCCATTTTGCCACCAAGCTGCATAGCTTCCTGGGACGTGTGTCGCTGCAGGAGGCCTACCATGCCCTATCCATCATCCTGGAGAGACGACATCCACCCCAACAGCAGAGACTGGGGGGGTGGGGGTTACAATGCCTTATTCAGAAGCATTGGCGATCTTCCCCACATGGAGATACTCTGCATTTGGCTAGCTAAAAAGGAACAAACTCATAATTTGCTATTGCAGAATTAGAAAAGCAGACACTCATGACATTTGCTCTGAAGCTATCTAAATCAGGAGAACGGGGGTCAGACGCAGAGGTGTCTGACTGGATGACACCTTCTCAGAGGAGTCCAAGGTAAATAGGTACTACACGATGGGGTGCTGAGAGATCAGCAGATGGTGAGAAGTGATCCCACAAACCAGTGCTGTGTTGGGCATGTGGGATAGCTAAAAGACTCATCTTGTTTTCAGAACTGAAATTCCTTTCCTGGCCCTGAAATAACACATAGATCTGCTGGAGAACTGTGGTGTTAATTAGTATTCCAATTTGACCAATTTAATTTTGCTTCGTAAATTTTCCATATCATAAATGGTTGGATGCAGCATCTTGCTACTTCAAATGTTGCATAGCGTTGCTATGCTCTGTTAAATAACTTCCTTCTTCCTTGCCAGAAATAGCTACATTTCAATAATGAGTGAAGAGATCTTAGTATTTATAGTTTCTAGAGCTTCTAGTTGGGATCACTGAGATGTATAAACATAAATCTGTGTTTCGATTTTGCTGTCTGGAGAAAAAGCAGTTAATAGGGAGGAGGATCCAGTATGGTCAGCTTAGTCACTTCACCAGAATCCGCCAGGTAAAGGACATTTCTGCCCAACCGCTCTCTCCTTAACTCTTTCCACTGATCTTTGTATTCAGACAGCCTGAAAGACACTACTCTGGAGACTGAAGAAGACAGGATACTTCATTAGCGCTGTTGTAAGCTGTGCTTTAGACTCTCTGACAGAATATTGAGTTGGTTTAGACCTTCATCAGACTGATGATGTTCCCCTTCCTTAGGAGTCAGCCCACTGGACAATAACAGAGGCAAAGAGTCACTGGCAGGGCTACTGAGAGGGCATTGCTGCTGGCAGGAGTGTATGGGGAGGTGGATGTAACCAGCAAGCCAATGAGCTATGTTCACTCACCCGAGGGCTGATTTAGCTCAGAGGTGGTACATGAGACCTTGGCCCCTCTCCAGCTCTAGTCCTCCCCCTTCTCTCAGGAATAGTGGCATGAATTAAAAGCAGAAGGACTGAAGAAAGCACAGCCTTATTTAACCACACTTGGAAATAAAGAAACGTCTACAGCAATATGGGGAATCAAGGGAGAGGAGGTGAAAGGAAGGAGGGAGATAGAAAAAGAGGGAGGGAAGGAGGGGATGGCAGGGGATCCTTTCCAGCCCTGCTTACAAGGTGCTGGATAATTCATGGCTCTTGTTTACACTGCTCCAGACCACATCACAGACATTCCCAGCTAATGGCTTCCATCTGGAGCAGCCATGTGCTGCCCAGCCTCCCCCTCACCACACTGAGGTCCCTGCCAGCAGAGGAGTGTCTCACTCCAGAGCTTCCCACTCTCCTGCCTCTCACACACTTCTGTCACCGAGAGGATTGGTGCATGCGCCGTCTCTCCCTGAGACATTACTGTGAAGTTTCCATGACACAAGATAAGGGGGCTGGGATATACCTCAGACAGCGGAAAGCCCCATTAATGTGGGGCCCACAGGAAATGCGATGCAGGGACACCCAGTCATTCTGTACAAGCTCAGCCTGAGTCCAGCGGGGATTATTAGCTCTGGCTCTGCATCAACCCTGCTGGACCTGGGCTGCATCCCAACAGGACCACTGAAGTGTCTCCACATTGCACTTCCCAGCACTCTTGGTCTGAGAGGGTTTATTAGCTTGGGCACAATGCCAGATATGAGCTGCCTTTCTGCATCTATATGCTTGAACTGACAACTTCACCATGCTCAGAGCACAGTGGAAAGACACCTGCTTGGCTCTAAGGAAGTCCAGGTCTGGCCAGGTTGGTGCTAAGCCAGGCTTCACAGGCCCTGCTGTATCCAGCAGGATTTGTGAAATCTCTCAGGTGTCTTTGCACTGTAGTTCCCAGCCCTTACAGCTCCAGCAGCGTGGTCCTGAAACAACCCCTCTGAGTCTGCTCAGGGCAGGTTTATCAGGTTGAGCTCTGGATTTTGCAGAGTCGGAAAACCACTCAGAGATCTGAACCAGTTTTGGAAGCGGCATGGCCATAGTCGCATGGTGCAGCACCAAGTCTCAGTTTCTGAGTCCTGCCGTACCTGGCTTGGCTCAACTTTCTCTGCATCAGCAGAGGCAGAGCTGTGTGTGGGCTGCAGGACCAGAATAGTGAGGTTGCTGGAAGACAAAGGTGCACAGTGGAAGTGAAATGGCCAGAGGAGACAGTAGCAAGGAGAGACTCCTGCAGATCTGGGTAAACTGCATCCAGAAGGTCCAGCCCTCAGCTGACCCAGAGGACAGCAAACGGGGCCTGAAAACTGAATTTGGACTGTCATGACATGAAGAAAATTCAGTGAGGTTGGATTCAAACCCAGGTTATTAGAGCAGTTAAAGCTGATTTATTTATTGAGTGTCCTACAAGGTCTTGGAGGTGTTGTCATGGGTTAAAGGGAGAGACACTGGGAGATCAGCTCCTCTCTCTGCTTTCTTTGTTTCTGTCCTGGTCTCTCTCTCACTCTCTCTCTCTCTCTCTCGGCTAAGCAATACATTTCCAGCATCTGTCGAGTCTGATCTGCTCTGAGCTCCAATGAGAGGCAGGCAAGGAGCTGAGATGGGAATGAAACAGATTCCCGGTCCATGACGAGGCGCTGAGACTCCTCACCGCACCCCATGCGGGTTGCCCTGTCATAAATCATCGTTTGTCAAATTCAATAAGCATCTTTAGCACAAAAAATGACGCTATCTCCTGGGAGCCCCGAGTGCCTGAAATTCTGCACAGATGTGGAGATATCAAAATATGAAGGAAGTGGGGAGGACAGGGAGGGAGGAGGAAGCAGGACAGATTTTGCATGGCAGAAAGGGGATTCTTCTCTATCCTCTGCTCCCTCCCCATCCCCTCACTGCCCCTACCACACATGCAGCTATGTATGTTGTCTTCTTGGGAATACTGCAGACCCAGCCCCTGGCACATGTTTTGCATCCTCTAAAAGGAGGAAGCAGGCTATGTACGCAATGTAGAAAATCCAGCCACTTTGGGGGTCCCAAGCATACCACAAAGATCTCCCCTGGCTAGCCCAGGGACACAGGGATGGGAAGAGGCCCCTGGGGAACAGCTTCCTGCTTTGGATAGAAGAGTTCATGGGGTACATTTCATTAGAAATCATGCTGCTGCTGTTTCCACTCCCCCACCAGCAACATGAGAGCTAAAGTCTTGGTTAGACACCCCATCCCTTCTTGTGCAACAACAGGAGGCAGGAGAATAGGACCACCTCAGGGGGTTCAGCTGTGAAATCTCACTCCTTGCTGGAATACGCTGCATGCCAGCCAGAGCCGGAGACCAGCACTATTGTAAAGGCTGAGTGTGTGCTGCTGTGCGCGCTGAAGCTGAACGCAGGCTCCATTTATGCACATACAGGTTGCATTGCACTGTACATTATCCATGCCTAAGACACCACATATAAATAGGGATATATGCAAATATCCACAACAGCCATTTTGTCTCCCCCTCAGGACTACAGTGCCTGTCTCCAAAATGTAAAGTGCGAGTCTCTAAAGCTGTTTGAGCTGAAGTAGCAGACAGAGGAGAGAGGCCAGCATCCTCTGCAGAGCAGGAACCACTGAGGATACAGATCACAACACACCATCACAGCCAGCTGAAGCTCAGCCCAGCGGCCCAAGATGCATCCCAGACGAGGTTCTGCTTATGTGACACCTACCAGCCTGGCTGACACCTGGGCCAGGGAGGATAAAGAAGGCTTGAACAGTCACACTCTGAGGCTTCTGCAAGTAGGGTTTGGGCACAGAGGGACAGCACAGTGCTCCCTGGTCTATGGCAGGCTCACAGGCAGGCTGACAGGCAGGCTGAGCTGCACCCGCAGCACCTGCTCACACACACCCCTGTTGTCACTGAATCATTCAGGTCACTGCAGACAAACCTATAACCACCTATCGCCATTATTCCTTCTAAGATATGTGTGCTACAGAGAATCCATTTTAGAAAGGATGTGAAACTTTCTGAAACCTTTTACAGAGGCTATTCTGAATGCTTCTACCTGCCGAGACACACAGATACCCTGGTACCACAAACCAAATTGCTGAAGTTGCAGAGGGGCAGTATAAAAACACATTAAAATTTCAAGTAAGTATTAAAAAGATCTTCAGTAGATAAATACACCTTGACTTTGAAGGTCAGAGTATTGATCCATCTGAAGGCTAGAAGCAAGTAGTTTGTGCTGCACTGATGATCCTCCCCTTGTTGTTATTATCATCATTGGCATTATTGTCACAGTAGCGACACCTCAAGGACCTATTCAGGATCCAGATGCCATTACACTGGGGACACTGAATTCAAATGAAGAGACATGTGATGAACAGTCTGATTCAAAACAAAACCAATCCCATACATGACAAAGCAAGCACAGCAAACCCTTGTGAGTTGAACTCAGTGCTGCTGCCGCCAGACTGCTCCCAGCACCCAAGCCAGGCCATTAGAGGGGCTGTAGGATCTCTGGACTGTATTGCAGTCCCTCCTGGAACCGGGCTGTTGATACACCCAGGGACTAGGTTCAGCCTGTAAACAGCGCATATAAACATATCTGCGATCTGTGCACTTGCAGTACCTTTGGGGCTGCTCCTCAACATGTTTCTCGTCTTCACCCAGAAATTTTGGATAAGTAAAAAAAGAGGAATGAGGCCATTTGCCTGGGAGCAGTCCCTTCCCATCACAGCTCTGACAGCATGCCCAATGCCAGGCAGTCCCAAGCAAGCGACTACTTTACCCACAGGCAGGTGGAAGGCATGTGCCTGTGCACTCACTCCAGGGACGCACAGATGGGGAGTACGTGCCATGAGCCATCACTCCATGCACGCACAGACGGCAAGCGCATGCATCGTGCAGTTGCTCTGCATGTGGAAGATGGCGCACGCCGGGCTGGGCCACTGGCCTCGGTGTGCCCGATGGGCTCGGCCTGCCACCATGCTCTGCCTTCTGCCCTGGCAGCTGCAGCACTGAAACCACAGTTGCAGGCAAACACGTTTCTGTCTGAGAGACATGCAAGAGGCCTAATTTTAAAATAGGGCACATGGGGAGGAGGACAAGGGAAGCACAGCAGGACAGGTTGCTGCAGAGGCAGTGGGAATTCCTGGGAATGGAGTAATTGCTGAGGCAGCTACCTATGGATCACATTTCTCCAGCCGCAGTGGGTTAACCTGAATTAACCCAAGGAAAGATAGCTTGGGTGTGCCTCTGTGTTCTACAAATACACTCCACAAATCCAGTTAGGAGAGTATGCCCAGAGAAAACTGGTGAAAGACAGACTATGGTATTACATAGGTCAGTTATTTCAGACATGAAAATTTTCTGAAACTGGAGTGGGGGGAGGTCATCTTAAAGAAATAAACTCTTTCCCCCACCATAATTCTTTGGCAGTGGTTTTCCAATAGGATAAAGCTGTCTTTTTTTTCCCTGCAGGGAGATATTAGACTCAAAAACTGCTGGTGTTACAGGTCTGAATCTTGCCTAACTTCAGTCTTAGGCAGGGTAAATTCTACTTGGTGAGAGAAGTAAATATTCCTCTTTAGACTACCTTCAAGGAAAGAAAGCTTATGTGAATGTGCTGCCTACACACCTCTCTCCTTTGTTACCTTTTTAGCAGTGATGAGTTGCAGTGCAATTCGCAGAATTCTCAGGCAATTAAATCCCAAGAAAAATCTTATGCAGTAAGTTCCATGAAAATGAATGGCTAGATAAAGTACTGCAACCCAAATTAGTGTTTCCACAGAGGGGAAGGGAGGGTAGAATCTAACTGTAGTACACTGGTACCAGTCAGCCTGCCTGTACTGGTGCCCAGTCAGCACACAGGCAACTTGCATATGTGCAGTTTCCTACACAAATGGGGTGTTGTAAAGATGTAGAGATGACCAGGCTACTGTACAATATAGGGAGAAGAGTGTAAGTCTACAGGAGGTGAAGCATCACTTGCTTATGGAAGATTCTGTCAATGGCACCTGTTCAAAGCTGCTTGAGGGTCTGCACTGCCAGAGGCAATCTTGATAAAGACTAATCGCTAAATTCCTGAGCATCCATAACTCTGAAATTAATGTAGGAGGGGAAAGGAAAAAATATATGTAAATATTTTTAGCGCATGGCTCCACAATTAATGAACGAGACAGTCATATATATACCCATATATCTGCTCGTATCCTTCATTTCTTCTAAAGCCCTGGGGTACCAGTAGTAGTTCACAAACACAAAACAAAGGTCATGACGCTGACAAGATATCTTTATTGCTAGACAACTCCCCAACTCACTCATGATAAATTAAGGCCCTTATTCCAGCTTAACCCATAACATTTGTAGCAGACCCTGAAGGTCAGCCATTGCAAGTTTTCCAACCTGGGGACAGGGTCAGGTATGAGATCCACGTTCAAAGGTCTCTTCTCTTCCTATCTGATACAGAAATCAGTTCATATAGCCTCAGCAGTACATCCATACACAGACACACAGACACACAGAATACTTGCACAAACGCACTGCAGTGGAGATAAAGCTAATAGTTTACATGCAAACACACGCCCAGACATGTGTTTCTTCCTGGAGATGCCCCCTCCCCCTTGTGCTTTACACATTATATAAGAATTTTATTCTGTAGTATGCTCTGAGGAAGGCGGCATTTTGCCAGATTTCAAAATGGCCTCATTTATCACCTAAATCCCCTATGAAAGCTAGGGAATAAGATTTGTAAAACAGCCCAGATTAATGAGGCTGCATCTACATCTTAATAGCTTTTGTGTGTGCACAGTACTTCAATCTGTGCTTGTGAGGAGTGTGTAGTTCTGTGGTTTATGGACTCTCTTTCTTCATCTTACTTGGTGTATCTGCATGTGCTTGTGTTTCTGTCTAATTCTCTGTGTGTGTGCTGCCCATGCCCAGCAGATCAAACCTCCTGTGACTGTAGCTGGTTATGCCACACTCAGGAGAAATTCTCCCTGTGATACCTCCCGTTTTGCAAATGTGATCGGTATAGGGAACATATTTATGCCAGCGTTTTGATATCAGTTGGTGTACTTTTGTGCGTGTTAAAGTCACCACTTCAGTGCCAACTCCTTAGGCAACAGAGGTCTATAATTCTTCCCTGTGTTGGGGGAATTTCATTTTGCTGCTATATATAAGAATTCTGGTGAAGTAATTAACAGAAATCTCAAGAGGCCTGGTTATGAAAACAAGGCTCCACGTGCCAGGTTCAGAGGAACCTTGTACTCCTTGCAAACTCCTCCAGGCAAGGAAGATATTGCGGCTGCAAAGGGAACACAACCCAGGGCAGGGAACGGCGAGCTCTGAGGAGGTCCGTTCCTCAGTCCTTGAAAACAGTTTTAGCTGAAAGCTGGAAAATGCAGCAAATTAGAAAAGGAGGTTCCAGATGGGATCACAAAAGAAAAGGGCATCAGTTCCACTGACAGTGAAGATTAATTTTTAAATTACATATGAAAAAAACCCTCCAAAAGCATTTGACCTGTGTCAATCTAGTGGCTCCAGTTATTTCTTATGTGGGACAGGGGAATACTTGGAAATTGCCCTTACAGAGTTTCCCCTACGGCTCTTTCTTAGCTGCTTCTTCCTGGATTGCTTTTGTCCTTTCCTTATCCATTTCTCTTTCCATCTCTCTCATGATGAACTGCTGCTGCTGCTCCTTTCCTCTCCTCTCCCTCCCCCTGTCTGCTGTCAGCCATTTCACTTGGCTTTTTCTGCTCTTGCATTCACCAGAGCTGAATTCAGTGACAGCCCCTTGGCAATTTCCCTTTGCTGGTGACTCAGGTAATTGGATCTGGTGCCTTGGGGAGCTGCCAGGCATGATGTCACAGCTCTGCAGAAAAAAATACCCTATGTAATTGCTTGATACACTAGCTAATGTCTCATCCCGGTGGAGGGAGGAACTCTGAGTTTGGGGGTTGCCAAGATTTCAGAGACTCAGAACATTGTGGCTGAGGTGAATAAAGAATTATCGCTATTTTTTGTTTACACAGGCTCTTACTTGTTTACTATGTGCTCATTAACTGTCCCCTGAGCAGGCAGTCTGAATGTTCATAATAAATACCGCAGTCCCTTTATGAAAAGGGAAGGACTGTGAACCTTTCATTAAACAAAAGAAAATGGGAATGAAACATCAATACAGCACAAGAAGGAACAGCTCTACACACAATGGTGTAACCCTGCATCAGGGTTTATTCTGCCCTTTAACAAGATTTGCCTACCAGCATTTAAATGCACTTGGATCCTTCAATTCTTCCAAGCTTTCAGGAAGACACCTCTCTTTTCTTAGCTGCAAGGAGAGGATCTGGAGGACAGGCTAGGGATCAGAAGGGGTCAGCATTAGTCTCAGGGTAGACATCAGAGTGTATCTGAAATCCATTAAGTGAAGCAGCAAGATGAGAATGAGCTAATGGGTGATTCTTGCTAACACACTAATAAAATGGAACCGAAGGTTTCTAGCTCCTCCCTGCACTACCCCATCTTGTTTGGAAAAGAAAATCTCAGGAGTTTAGTATTCAGAAGAAGCTGACTGTTCCAAGTTCTGCTTTTCAGATGTTTTATGTTGATCTTCCTTCTTTTGTAGACTTAAGGAGTACAGCCAGCAAGGATCTGGCAGGGTGAGATGTTTGGGCCTCAGCTCTCTTCCCACAGTTCATCTGCAAGGCTGAATTCGTTGCTAGAGGTATTGATTGCTTTGCCAAGAGGAGGGGATGGGAGTATGAGAATTCAGAAAGGAAATCTTTGATTGTCTTCACTGCAGGAAACATTTTCCCCAAGTAAAATGGGACCTGGATGTAACAAGGTGCTTGCAAATGCCTCAGAAGACCTCACAAGAAAACTGAAGCCTTGTGTCATATATGACCGGCTCTGGAACGCCAAAGTTAACAGATGGGTTTGCTGCAAAATTGTTTCTGTCCTCTCCCCTACTGCAGCTGAAGTGACGTTGAATAGCCTGGAAAACTCAGCAAGTCCTGAGAAACAATCTATCATTTTTTGATTGGTCACATTCTCCAAACTAGAAGAGATCCATCCTTTCCACCATACTCTGTCCAATTCAGCAGATGATAATAACCATTCCTTTGGGCTGATTCTCACACAAGCACAAATATCATATTTCTCAGCTCTCTGTCGAAGCTGTTTGTTCAGGCAGGTCACCAACAGCTGGATTAGGTCTCTTGCCATGTTCCCTAACACCTTTGTATTTCTAATCCTGCCAGTCCAGGCCATCCCCAGGTCTCTTGTGGTTTTGATGAAAGGATGAAGTTTCCAACTTTGCTGCCTTAGTCCAACCCTCCTGGAGTGACTCACTAGTTTAGTTTCCTCTTTAGATGTTAGACCTGTGCAGTATTTAGGCTGTTCCGGGTGGCTTGGCAATGATTTTAACAGAGTCTGGAACAAAGGCAAGTGGGTTTCAGTTCCCATTTTTCCAGACTCTACCTCCTGACACTGTCTCCCGGTGGCACGCTGATATATGGGGATCTAAATGATATCACAGCTGCAGAAACCTTCCAAGCTGACGGCACCACTCCACTTCTGGAAAAGTGTTAGAGGTCTTGCTGGGGGGAAGAGGCCAACACATATCTCTAGCCTCTCTTTAGGACCTCAGATATCTAGATTATTTTCAGCTGGCTTGTCCCAATGACTCCGCTCAGACCCTGGCAGCATAGCTGCCATCAGCAGGACACAGTTCAGCTACTTAGCAGGGTAGTTAGGTTGGACCCTCTTCAACTGCTGAGGGACCAGTAATGGCCTTAGAATGGTTTTTTTCTTAAGTAAAAAAAAAAAAAAAAGAGGGAGGGAAAGGCAAATAATACACACATTCTTGCTATGGATAGTATTTTTATCACTTCTGTTATTAGGGGAATTTAAGCACTAAATGGAGAAGCAGTTGCTCTGGAGAAGCCATTTGCTCAGGATCTGGGGAACCTCCCTCTGTCCCTCAGGGCTGCATAGGGAATTCGTGAATCTCCACTGGCATTTCCAGGATTGCACATACAACTTTCCCTGGTAGTGCATCCCCCCAAACATGCACAAGCACGTTTGATTTGTGACATGGAACACAAATCCATACCATTTTATTCTCTCAGATTTCCTCCTTGGATCACCAGAGATGTTCAGGCTAGTCATTCAGAGATATTTATTGCTTCTAATTTCTCCTCTTGAAATCCCCAGTCAGCCAACAGAAGCTGTGTACGGATATAAGGACTTGGACGTAACAAGTGACCTATCAACAATCCATATATTTAGCAGTGTAAAAAATACTGCTGTATCATGAGAGGGCAGCAGCACGGCAGAGAAATCTGAACACCTTATTTGGGAGCGGCTGTGAGCACCGAGAAAGGTACCACCAGCAGCAGAGCAGGGTATCCCCCAGTGGAAGGAGCAGATCCAAAGGCAACCTGGCCAACTGCCCTCAGTCATTTTAGGAGACTCCAGTCTGCCAGTCTGAAGGCAGGTCGGCATATAGGAGGGGGCACTGAGATCAAAACGCCAGATAGCCAAAAAAGCAACCTGACTGCACACTCTGCCCTAGGGCAGAGAACAATTGCAGCAGCCGACTGCCTGACTGCCTTGACTGCCTCGGCAAGCCCAGAGATCAAAGAACAAAGCATTATTAATTACTGTCATTATAATCATTAGCATAGCACCCAGTAGCCCTGGTCATGGACCAATACCCTAGTGTGTTAGCCAGTGTGCAAACAAAGAAGAAAAGAATGGGTTCTGCACAAGGAAAGCAGAGTTTAAATATTAAACGTGAGATGGCTGCAATGGGAATGGAGGGGACAAAGAGATAGTGTCACAGGTAGAGGAAAGCTGCTAGGAATCCAGACCAACAACTGCTGGTTACCACCAGGGCAGGATCTGAATTATCTTGCAATAAGCAGGTTTTGCTTAATGCTCTTTATGATGCATTCTGGTTCTTTTAATTCAGTGAGATGTTTCATACAGGTGCCAGATATCCATGGTTTGTCTCTTGAAATGCAGCAGCTGAAGGCATCTTTAGGTTATTCAAGGCAGGGAGGAGAGATCTCCACCTGGAAAAAAGCTGGTTGATCTCTGGACAGTGCAGGTGCTCTGCAATGTCACTGCCACACTTTCCAGCACGTGATGCCCGTTCTAACATTGCCCAAGAGGGCAGAGACCACGGGCAATGTCTCCCTGCTGACCGGGGGAAATGCACTATCTATCTGTTTGCAGTGTAGTTCCCACCTTCCAAAAGCCACATCACACCTGGCATTTCTCCCACTCAAAGGAGTGGTCCAAGGCTGAATAAGCTATTCATCCTCTGGTGACTCCAGGACTGGTCTGAGGCATAGGTGGAGATGACAGTTGTTTCTGTCCCTGCTTTATGAAAAAGGATACCAGATACCTCTCGCCAATACTGAACTCTGCAGGAATCAGACGGGTCATATGCCAATGCAACAGAACAACTCTCCCTTGTGTCACTTCTCCATCTTCCATCAATGACAACATCCATTAGATTGTTAAAATAACATCAAAGAGTCCGTGTTCTTCAAAATTTTTCGAGTCAATGTTATGACTAACAAACGGTGGTATTTTTTATTTTCCTCTAGCATATCCCCAAGAAGAGTTTACAATGCTTCAGACATTAATTAATGTAATCTCCCCATCTCTAATCTCACATCTCCCTGTCAGGGCCCCTGTTATCCCTGTGTCACCAGCAGAGAGGATGGTGCCTCATGCATGCTATGACTTACTCAGAGACACACAGCCAATCAATGGTGACACTGGAATATGAAAGCAGAAGAGACATGACTGTCCACAGTGGGTCTTCCAGCTCTGGGCAAAATTCTCCCACTCCCATGTGATTCCCTTATAACCACATCTGTGAAAACATCCTACTTAAAGCTTCCTTTTAATCTTTCTTCTGATGTCTGCACATTCTTATTTTGTAATGGTCAAGCTCACATTTTGCTCATTTTCCCAATGCTGATTTCCCAATGGTGATTTTTTTCCCCTTTAAGTAGTTATTCCATCCACATCTCCTTATTTTATGTATCTCTAGGTCAGATTGTTGGATAGAGTCTACTGCTTGGTATCGGAACATCTCATAATCTTTAAAATATTTATAATGACATTATCACATGAAGGAGGAATATATTACTCTCTGCATTTTAACATTAGGAAGTGGAGGCACTGAGGAACTAGCCGGTGCTAAGCATTTGTACACCAAAAGTCAAGGACTAAAATAACAAGACATTTTCAAATATTAACATTGCTGTTCATTTTCTACATCTGATTTCTGAAACTATTAAGTGGCCAATTCTTTCACCTTTTATCTTCTCTCATGAGGATGCGTCCATGTAACAAATCTTGAAAGCACAGTCTCATGGCTCCAGGGACAACAGCTTGAAGAACAACTGCAGAGACTGTCCTGTGCTTTCCAAAATGTCCACAAGGAGATGGCCCAACAGCAAGTAGGATGGCAACTGCCTCAGAAGTTTCCTCCCCAAGGTGGTCCACAGGGAACCAGATTTGGTTAATAAGGACAATGCTGATTTGTATAATACCTCTTTTTATCAAATACTCATGTGCTTTCCCTAAATACAGTCTCCAATTGGCACTGCTGGAACCATAAAACTAAGCTGAGTGGACTATTAGTCTGACCCAATAGGACATTGCTTATACTGTTATATACATTTGGAAAACTGTAAAAACTGTTTATATTTATTAAATCCATTGCTACTGGGTTTGGTTAACACAGGGAAATTTAAATCCAGATAAGAGGACATGTCTTTTTTTTTGACATAGCAATCCATGAAACCTGAACTTTTTTTTAACCATTCTTTATTCCTTTACCTTTGGCTTTATACTGTACTGGAATAATTTTCACTGTATCTCCTTTAACTTCCTGATGCCACTACTGGTAACTATGTAGGAACTGCATATTGGGCTATGCCATGCAATATGTACTGACCACAGGTCTGCAGCTGTTCTTTGTATGAATAGTCCCAAATGAAGAGCCATATAATCCCCTTCCTTCAGGCAAAGGCTGCAGGCTCTGTCCCTAAGTAATCAATTGCCTTGCCTGCCAAAATATCTCAGCAGAGGTATGTAGTGAAGACTACCTGTGTATCATTTGTGCAAATTTATGGGATAAAAACGAAAAGCTGGATGCCTAGCTAAGGAAGTATTTAGAGCCCACATGATCAGGTCATATGAGTAGAAATGATTATGCATGTCTTGGAACAAGACTATTAAAAGAAGGGATGAGGAACTTTCTGAGGTTGGCAAGCATCTCAACTGACCATCTACCCAAAAGATGAAATAAACTGCTCACCTCACACATTTTATAGTCAAAGAAACAGAATAGCACCCCAAAGGACATTTCACCCTCTGGCATTTCATCTCATCTACTCAGAAACATACCTAACAAACAGGCAAAATGCCCTCTTTGCACAGACTATGGAAGACGCCTTGGTGACTAATTTACACAAGGTCCTAGGGTTTAGAAAGCTAATGTTAGGTGAGGTGTATGCCATCCTGAATCTTTAATTTTCATTTCTGTTTATTAAACTTCAGAATACCAAGACAATTCTAGCACACTGGAGAAAATAACCTGATGTGTGCAAATATTTACAAAGCTAAATAGTGTGCTGTGTGGCTTCTGGGCTGCTTAGCCTTGGCATAAGATCTGTGAAACTGGGAAGCAGTCAGTGAAGTATAAAAAGAAGGTGGCATGACTGATACCAAACAGTGCAACAGTATGGAATACCTTGTCCCACTTAAAACATTAATGTTGGTTTTGATGCATTAAGAAATTTGGTTGATAAAGTAACTAGTACTGATATATTATATTTAGGTTTTTGTAAGGCAGATAACTTTGTCCTTTCTGGCATTTGATAAAAAATAGCATTACACAAATCAATGTTGCCCTTATTAAACAAATTCAATTCCCACTCAACTGATATATCATAAAAAAGTAATTGTAAATGGGGAATCATCATTATATGTGAGTTAATCTACTAAGCACCTGAGAAATTTGTTTTGGGCACAAAACCACTCAATATCTCTATCATTAACTAAAAGAAAAATAGATAATCCATTTGTGTGTCAGAAGAATTGGCAGAGAAATAAATAATGATGGGACATGGTAGTTATAAAGATCCATCTGGAGAGCTTCATAAGATGGACTTATCCGAACAACATGTGTCGGACTACAGTCAAGTAAGTGCAAAGTCATATATCCAGCACAAGAGCTTCCAAAATGGGAGTGCCCCCAGGACTGCAGGGACCTGGAAAAATATTTAGAGATGATGAGAGGAAACCAAATACACACATCTGAAGAAAGGATGCTGATCAGCTGGAAAGGGTTCTGAAGCAAGATACGGGAATAATATGAGAACCATAAAACATATCCCTCTATGACAGACTGGAATGCTTAATCTGTTTATTTAAGGTACCTTGTTTACAGTCTCTAAGTGGATATATAGGACAGAGTTCTGACACTACTTGACTGTATAATTTCTAAGAAAAAGGCACATCAATATTTGGTGGTTTGAATCAGGCACAAGGCATACTTAGATAAACAAAAAAAGTTTAACAGTGAGGTCAGTTGTCTAGGATGCAGGAGAATTCTGAGTTAACTCAAGAGAGAGCTTAAAAATACGTTCCTACTCAGCCCTGGATCATCTCTTATGTGACTGATCCCCAAAACACCTGGTGAGGATCTATGGTTTGTGCTACACCCAGCACAAAATGACGTCTGTGATCTTTGTGTTCTTCAGCTGGTCACTTGTGGGACAGCTAGTGTTAAATGACATAGGAAGAGGGCTGGGAGCTGGGTATTCTCACACTGCCAGTTCACCAAGTTGAACAAGGATCAAAACAGAGGAGTACCGAGTTCAGGAGAACACAACATAGTCAGAAAACAGACTGATCCCCTCTCTCTCCTTGGACTTCACTGCACAACCCCTCTATAGCCTGATTAAGCCCTGCCTATCCTGAACCACTTGTAACAGCCCAGCTGCCATGGGTGTGATGAGATGCAAAGCAGAATAACACCCAGCTCACTCCTTTACCTACACTGGCTTATCAGAGGGGGCAATTATGTCCATCAGTAAAGTCAATCAGAACAGCTCTGTATTCAGTAGCAAGAGAGAATTTTTACAAAGTAATTTTTTCTGAATCTTTTAATAGGAGCCTCTGAAGTAAGCATATAATGTCCCTTAGGGCAGTACATTAACCTCTTGTAGCACTATCCCATGCCAAAGACAACATCTATCTAGGAGCCTCGTGTGAGATCACAAATATTGATCATAGTTATCTGACATATGGATTTTTAATACTTTAATAAATCAACCGCTATTTCAGTAACAAAAAGCACAGTTCTCATCTACTTGAAGCATCTGTGCTAGAACCACGCCCTGCACGCCCATGACTGCACAATTTGGCTGGGAAAGAAGCTGGAAGAACTGCAAAGCCAAAGAACTTGTGGCTTCTCCGCAGCCAGGATTTGTGCCCTTATTCACTGAGAGGATGATACAGTGAGAGCTGCAGCCATGGAGTCACAGGGAGGCTATTAAGGAGGGAAAATAATAAAATTGCTGTATGGAAAGTCATCAAATGTTTGAAA
>NW_020799101.1:24603406-24610710 GCF_003259725.1 Athene cunicularia | reverse complement strand
GGGGGGGCACGGGGGAGGGTTGCATTAAGGCTGTTAATAGTTCTTTACTTGTGTCCAGGGGAGAATATTTGCATATACGTATGTAACCCTCTTTCTTCTCTGAATACCTGATGAGCGTGTGACATGAAGTGCATGTGCGCACATGCAGGGATTTCTTTTGTTCTTTTTATGTTTTATAGAACCTGACTATGACAGCTGTGACTGCTGATTTGAAATGACCCCGAGTCAGACATCACACAGACCTTTGAAATGAATTAATCTTTGCATCATTCTGATGCTGGAATTTGATATGGGCTGGGTTTTTTTTTTAAGTTGTTATTGCTGTTGCTGTCACACATACTTCAGTTTAGTCTCCACTCTCTGTGTGACACATGACACTCAAAATCTAAGTGTGTGGCTACAGGTTTTGCCAGTGAGAATCTGGGACACACATCAAGGCAAGAATCAGCCTTTCATCCCTAAGACTGTCTGTGGCAGAAAACTTGATAGCTGCTGGTTCACGTGTACTTAATCCTTTTACCTCTGAAAACTTCTTGACCCATCTTCCTTTCAGCTGCCCAAACTCCCGTCTTATGCTTGTGCTATACACAAGGATAAGATTAAAAATCTAGTGCCAAAGACAAAATTATATTCCTCTTCCAGAGATGATACATTTGCATACTAAAATCAGTTCACATATACAATTTATTAAACATTTTCTTGGGGTAGAGACACAGGGTTGGAAAGGCAAAGCTTGTGGCATAAATCTCATTACAATAGCTGCACAGAAGCAGGCAGCTCAGGAGTCTGGAAGCCTGAACAGGCTCCATTCTGGCCCACATGCATACAAAAGCATGAGTTACCCTCTGTTCAAGCCAGGAGAGGGGCTTTGTCATTTTGAGAGACAAATCAACAATCTCTGCTTAACCTGTTTATGTGCCACTTACGCTGAGGTTATAAGAAAAGTTATATAGGGCTATTGAAATGAAAACAGCCTTACAATATTTTCATTTAATACAAACATCAAGCAAAAAATGTCTTGTTTCAGTCAAATAATTAATAGAAAGTAAAGATGTGTAAGGACTGAAAGGGGTTTCAGAGATCGCTCTTGTTCTAAGGCATTATAACTTAACAAGTGCTCACAGAGCTCTATCTAATCTATGCTGACTCAAAGAAAAAGATGCCACTTGCCTTAACTGAATCAGGTTTTAGCCATTTCTCCATTAACCAGAACCTTACAAATTCTGATTTTTGACTAGGACCAGCACAGACCTGTATGGAGGCTCCTTTTAAAATGCTAGCCACTTATTTGACAGCAAACTACTTACTGAAAACTCTTCCTTAAAACTGTATCTCCACAAAATTGTGCTCCTATTTCACGATGATTTAATTTACAGCACATTTCTGCTGTATGCTTAGATGAAGGTCAGATGAGACATTGTTGAAATCCTTACTGAAATCCAGACATAAATACCTATTATTTTGCCATTCACTGTTAGGAAGTTACACTGTCAAAAAGAGATTTAGATTGCTTTGACATTATTTGTTCTTAACAAATGAACCCAGGTTGTCCTAGATTACCCTGATATCCTCTAGGTGCTTATGAATTGATTATTTGATAATTTATTCTGGTGTTCTTTCAGATATTGAATCTAGCTGACTTGCTTACAATGTCAAAGTCTGCTTTTGCCCCTTTTTAAGCTCAGTGCTTCCCTGCCCTCTATTAATTCTTTTTAACCTCTCCATACATGTATTAATGCTGAGCAAGTGATTAAGTACTCTGTTCAACAGTGATGCTGTGATCAACCAGTATCTCACGCTCCACTTAGAGCCCTGTTGTGTATTACTGAACCTTGTGTGACGCTATGCCTTCAGAAACATCTTTTGCTCATTTATTTCAAAACAACAGTTAATTTCTCTCTAAATGTAGTGCAATGTGGCCTGTAAAACTAGATCTTGCTAACATTAAAATTCACCAAAGCATTCTACAATTGAATTCTTGCTGAGGAATGGGGATGCACCATGATTTTGCGAGTGGACTACTTTATATTATGGAAGAGGGAAATAAGTTTTAGGCGGACTATAATCTAGTACAGCAAAAATAAAAACAGATGGTCCTACCATAGATGAAATTAAAACTGCTAATAGTTTATGCAAGAAAAATCTGGAAAAGTATTTTGTCCATCGGTAAGGCTGAAGTGCTTACAAATAGCGTAGTCAGGCTTGCACTGTGTCAGAAGGGTGGACAAGGGAATGTAGCAGGCACTGAGCTACCCTTAATTTAATGATCAGCACTGTGAAATGCTGGTGGGTATGTGTGTTTTATTTAGATTTTTATGTTTTGTTTTTAATCGATAGTGTGTTCTTGTGTCACAAACCAATTAATGATTAACTACCCTTTTTAAAACCTTTATGGCACTGACACTAAAGCAGTGCCATGACACTTCCAAGAATTACAATCCTATTACAGTCCTATTAAGTCTCTTGGACTAAAGGTTTGTGGGCCTTCAAAAGGATGCGCATGGGAGTAGAAATGTCTATCCCCGTGTCAGACCCCTTACTCTGCCATTAATATAATCTCACAGTGACCCTCAGATCTGCCCAGTACCTGTAGATATTTAGTAATGGTATATTGAAAGCTGTGCCATGACCTTGGAAAGAGTGTATCACTACAATGCACTGGAAGAAATGTAATTTTAAATCTGCAGGATGCAAACATGAGAAAAGCTAAGAATTAGATGACATAAAATCTTGTGATTTGGAGTGAGATACCTCATGGATTCTTGTTGCCATCAAGTCAAATGCTCCTGTATCCACATTAGAAAACAGCTGGGAACCCTGTAGCACAGGACTTTATTTTGATTATACATTCGACTGAAAGTCTGCACAGAGGTAGACTGGCCTAAACTGTATAGGCAAGGACATCACCTATATAAGCATCTCTGCATGTGTGGAATTCCTTTCTCCATGTGCTCATAAACTCTCCCTCTAGAGTATCGAGAGCTGAGCAGTGCATAGCATCCCAGTGGGCTGATTTTCTTTCCCACCTCTAAGGAAAGGTAAAATCTTTTTCTTCATTATAACTGATTTAATTGTCATTTTCAAGCTGTTTCTTTCCTCACTCCCTCCCTCTCACTGCTTTAGCTCTTTTCACTTATAGCTTTCTTTTCATCTCTTTTTTCTTTCACCTTCTTGTTTTTTCTTTGCTGTTTTCAGATCTGTCTTCAGTAAAGCCAGAGAAAGGAGATTTATATCTTCAAGCAGAGGGATCTGTAAAGCCATGACCTTGCTGTAGAGAACGCCTTGTCTTTCATTATCCCAGGGTTCAGAGGAACAGTACTATCAACATGCAAAGAAAGGGGCTTTTCTAAGATATTCTTGGATAGTTTCACAGAAGGCCTTGAAAATAAATGTCAAGACCTAGAATTGATGTAGAAAGTATTGGGGGGGAAGGCTGAAGCCTTCTGGGGCTCTTCACATGACTTCTTTGAAGGCAGAGAAAGCAGCTATCCATGACTATCTCATGCGAACAAACATTCTTACAAAAAGAAAGGATCTGTTTCACAGGCTCTCTAAATATCACCAGTGTCTGGGGTAAGAAAGTTTTTCTGTGAAGCTAACTGTAGCAAGCACTGCAGGCAGACCCAGAAGAATGAAGATGGAAGTCCCCTCCCTATCTGTTGGTTTGAAGGTTGGTTGTCTGTGCTGCCAGCACCCTCTATCCCACAACCAAGCTTGAACCTCTGCTGAGGACTGTCCAAGATTTGAGTGATGGATAGGTGCACAGGCAGCAACTCTTTAGGGCCACTCTACTACCTTGTTTGAATATGGGAGGTTTGACACCAAGTAATAGCTTTGAAGATCTGATTGCTCCAGAGATGGTATCAGTGGGACTGGCTAAACAACAGTACAGCTCAGAGGGGAGCAGAGCTTGACCTCTTCTTCAAAGGCAGTGTTAACATTTCCTGTCAGCTGCAGCCTAAGCTGCTCCCAGGCATCCTTCACCGGACGTCCCAGCCATAGCAGACATGGGTCTGAAACACAAGTGGTGACTGATGTTTTACAACACATCTAAGGGGTCTCATGATATCAAAATGCCCTAAATTGGAGAATGGGGGATGTTGTGTGGCATCTCTAGTTCAGGATGTGCTTTCTTCATAGTTCTGTTGATGGTGAGCTTCCCCAAGCAATACACAACAAAGTTCCCTGTACTATGAAAAGCAAGTCACTCTAGAGGCATAAAAAACCCTCCTGCTTAACAAAAAAGCAAGATTCAGATATTGTAACTGAAGAATTTTTTAAAGATATCATGCCTCTAGCTATATGGAGTGGAGGGGATGAGCCTCCACCATACATGGCTTTCACCACCCATGCAGGCATCCTCTCAGAGCACTATGATGTCTTGCTACAAACCAAATGCAGCTTCCAAATCTGTGTATGCAAGTAATCAGAAACTTAGTGTGTGTAGTGCCTTTCCACCCCTCTGTTTTCTACAATACCTAGAACACTGTATAAATTAAAGTTAGCAAAATCACATCTGATCCCATTTAATCTGTCCCTTTACAGTCAGTACAGAGTGGCTTCTTCCAGTGATGTCTCCAAGCACTTTTTCACTAGCACTTTCACTGTGTCCCTCAGGCTTTTCTTACTTTTGGTGTGATGGAGATTGCCCACATTCATTTTGAGCAATTTAGAATTCACTTATTTCTATATTGGTATGCATAAAATTTCTTAACAGCTTTCTCAAAACACTTAACAGATAAGTTTACCCATTTGGCTATACGTATATTTGTCTACATAAACAGATTTCATATGCCAAGAGACTATTTCTGTTCTGATTTGGCCAGAAGTGGATTTGAATGTGCTACTGCCCTTATGCAATACTTAAAGCTTCTTTTGAGAAATGACCATGGGTGCCTATTCTCTCCTGCAAGAAGGAGCTATTGAGTTAAAAACTGTCTTTTTGAGGATCTCAGATAATCCCTTCTTCTCGACCTGAATCTGCCCTAAAATTCAGTGGGTTTGCTTGTTTGTGAAGACCACCTCCTGCCACGCTGGTCAAAACAAACTCACTGCCTGCTGGGCCTCCCCTGTCTATGTCTGCCAATCGCTTGTCGCCTCTCTTCGACTGTGCATGCTTTAGAGTAAAGACCCTTTTTCAGTATTATGGTATACAGTGGTCTTGGTCCATGGTTGGGACTCTGAGGTGCTACTGGAAAAAAGTGCCTGTGAAACTCAAGTGCTCTGAAACCTCATCTGACAATTTGTAATTCTGAGCTTGGCACCTCAACAGACACTCACTCGATAAAGAGGAGCAGGGAGACTGGGTTCTGGAATTATTAGTTTTATTATTAAATGTTAGTATGATTAGTTATTCCTTTGGAATCAGTGATGTGTCTAATGTCAGAGAGAGAAGACAGGCCCTAAGGCTCTTACAACCTAGATGTGAGCAGAGAGATCTAAAATCCCGACTACATCTAGTCTGTTGAGTGTCAAATGTGGAGTAGGAAGCAAGGGTAACTTCAGAACCTGGGGAAGGCAAGTAGCTGAGGCAGATAAAAGGCAGGAGAATAAAAAGATTAAAAAGATTAAATTGGGTGAAGGAAAATGAAGGGTGCACATGACAAAGCGTTCCCTCCCTGTGTGTGAGGCTGCAGAATACTCTCAAACTTGATCATTAATTTCAGTTCTGGGCCTCAGAATTGGAAAGTGCTCACTTTACTTGCCTGCTGATTGAACTTATTTACCGTATGAAGGGAATGACCCAACAGTGGCCCTACAAGGAATGCAATGCACAGATTTTAAGCATGTTCCTACCTCTTAAAAGTCTCTGGCTCTCTGGTCTAAAGCAAGCATGGTGAAACATGAAAATACAAACAGAAAGAAAACTTCGTACAGAACCACTGCCCAGAGTGTTTGCCTTTTGAAACGCCTCCATGAGAAGGTGACAGGAGAAGCTCTCTGGGAGCAAGGTAACTTTAGCCCTGCAAACGGAGCCCAGAGCCACGTAGAGCAGCAGGTCCTGCACCAGCACACGGCCAAGCCAGGCTGCTCATGGCCAGCAGGCTGTGTTCTCGCTCCGAGCTGGCCCCAGCTGCTCTGCCTTGCTCCTTTGACGTGTACGTGTGTGTTACATGACTATAGAAGGAGCAATCAGTCAGCTCCCAGGAATCTTAGCAACAGCCGCGTCCCCAGAAAAGGCTTGTAGCAGCTGGAGCGGTGATGACTCAGCAGCATGGTCTCTCTGGCCTCTTGCTGATCCCTGGCAAGGACTGCAGTCCAAGTTCTGGCTCCCTTGTTTGGGTCAGTGCTTTCTTGCTGGCACCAGTAGACGAATTCCTGGATCCTGCTGGCCTTGGCATTAGAAAGCAACCAAAAATGAGCTGATAGCTGCAGCCAAAAAAGTTTTTGTTCTCTTAACGACAAATTTTAAAAAGCAAAACAAAACTGAACAAAACCCGCAGAATCCTGTTAGTACGTTGTAACAAAGGAGGCAAATGGCAGAGTTCAGCCGTGGTGGATGTGTAAGGGAAGACACAAGCCAGGAGACCCACGTCCCTGCCGTGTCTTAGGGAGTGAAGCAGATCGGTGGGGCTGGGCTGGAGCCTATACAAAACATCACTAGAAGGTTTGTTTATGTAACGAGTTTGGGAATGTGATGTTGAGTAACTGTCGACATTTCACCTAGTTTAAATCACTAGTGCAATGAATCTGTTTGGCCTCAAGTTGTTTTCACCTCCAAGGATATGTTTATATCACAAGAGTCTCCCCACCCTCCTGCAGTAATTCCACAGACAAGTGAGAAGAGAGATTGGGATTAAGGAGTGACGGGTCAAGACTGCAGCGTGGCTGCGCATCGCAGGAGGAACCTTGCGCTGGGCAGCGAGGGGACAGCAAGGGGATGGCGAGGGGACTGCGAGGGTGCTGCAGCCTGGATGGGCTGAGGGGCTGCAGGGTACAAGGGCAATACTGCGTCCGGCAGTGAGGCCCCTGAGGAGGGGAGGGGGGGAGAAAGGGAGCAAGGAGGGGCCGCAGGAACCTGGGGGGGGGCGAACTGCGTGTCTGGATTTTTTTGGCAGAGGGCTGCCGGGAAGCTTGCTGGTTCTGTGCCAGCGAGCTCTGCTTAGTCCCTCCCTTTCACGAGCACTAAAAATTCACCCTGAAACAAAAACATCCATGTGTGTGAGTGTAACAATCTGCCTTCTCAGCAGCACCGCCGCCACCCCGGCATCGCTGGCCTCGTTACTGGGAGCAGGAAATGAGTAAAACATAAATGACTCGGGAGGAGGCAGGAGGGGCCGCCAGCTCCCCGGCCTTGGCCGCCT
>NW_020799101.1:24544061-24603356 GCF_003259725.1 Athene cunicularia | reverse complement strand
CGGCAAAGGGCGCTGCCCGGGCCGGGCCGGCCTCCCCCCCTCGAAAATATCCCGGAGCGACTCCCGAGGCAGTGCCGCCGCCGAAGTCGGTGCGTGGCTTCGGGCAGGGGGAGGGTGGGACCCTCCTGCCAGGGGAGGCGGGTGTGTGCCCCGCCCGGACCCGCAGCCTGCCGAACGGGTACCCCCGGGAACGCGGGAAAGTGACCTGGGGCGCAGGGCAACGGGTTACAGGAGGGTGCTGTATGTGTACGGGAGCGTCAGAACATTCAGATGCCCTGGGCGATGTCTGCCGGAATAGCAAGAGCAACACCTCCGATGCCTCGAACAGCGAAGAGCAGGGTGCCACATGGTGCGGTTCCAGCATTACTCACCCTCAGGATCAGGCGCTTCCCCACCCAGTTACATATGACCAGGAAATTATAGGCTGTGCTGCTCCCCGCCTGGCTGAACGGCTGCCATATCATATGATACACACCAGAGCGGCGTGTCTGATGAAACAACAGAGCAACGCTTCAGTGTTTACTGAAACTCTAATGCTTTGTGGAATAGACGGGCTTGGCTGGGTCAGACTGTCATTTGGTATCATGAATGCATGCTCCCTCTTGCACATCTTGCCATTAATTAAAATTCTGGATAAAAATTAAATCCTAATCTTCCTTTGCACTTGCTCCTTTACTTCTAACAGACTCCGCAGCCAGCCCCTGTGTGGCTTAAACGTTACAATTCCTTATTCTTTCTTATTCTGTCCATCCCATCTGCAAGCAGACTTTAATTTTTCTTCACACTCAGTATTCACAAGATCTTTCTCCTATAGCCATCATATCAAGGGCTCTGCATCTCTCATCTTTATAACATTCACATCTCCAGGTCTGATGTACACCTCTCCTCCCTGCAGTACACGGCAAATGGAGCTACAAAGCTCATCTCTGCAGCACACTGTATTGTCTCGTTCCTGTCTTGACTTTATCCAATACTTCCTACGTAGCACTCTTTAAGGAACATGTTATAATGAAAGTCACCTGTACAAAACTGCTCATCCATCTTTTCCAGTATGTTTTTCCCTGTGTCCTCCACTAACAATGTGAGCTCTCACCAGCCCTGCCAGTCTCCTCACACTCATTCATTCCATCTCTCCAATACATACCTCTTTTGGCTCCACCTTTTGCAGCTGCACCTCTACCCCGATCAGCTCTCTGCAACTAAGGTAGTCTGATTTCCCACAGGTTTGTCTTTGACTCCAAGCACCAGTTAAAACCTTTCCTTCTAACCGGCTGGTTTTAAGAGATGCAGCCCACGCAAATTTTCCGGAGTCTGAAAA
This sequence comes from Athene cunicularia, assembly GCF_003259725.1. NCBI lineage: Eukaryota > Metazoa > Chordata > Aves > Strigiformes > Strigidae > Athene > Athene cunicularia. The sequence goes on along the minus strand of NW_020799101.1, from coordinate 24,602,038 downwards.
AATATGAACTCCTATTGCAATGTTCTTCTGAGCCCAAGAAAAGGCTCGTCTCTTTCTTTTCTCTAGGCTTTTGATTTTAATGAAATTAAGTATTTCTGAGCCAACTCCTCAACCATTCAATTTGCTTTGAGTTGACCAATGCATCAGAAATTATGTATGCATGACAGACATGTCATACATGCTCCCCCTGCCAAAATCATGTGATCACATAAACCTTTCTTTGCAAAAACATGGGCTGCTTCTCATTACACCCCTTCTACTTTGTTTTTCTTTCACCATTCCTCTGTGCTTGCCTTTTTGTATCTTCTACTCCTGAGGGCAGGGACTGGGCTCTCTTCTGTGCCTGGAAAGTGTTAAGTACCTTAAGGGCATTACAACAATTTAATTAGTTAATAAGTACTAACAATTTGCATTAGTATCATGCTTCCTGCCATGTCACATCAGACCACTTCTCCAGCCAGCCAAACATACCCTTCTTTCTCATGGTGCTCTGAATTAATTGTGCCCCAGTGAGGCCAGGGCCTCACGTGTTGTGGTGGTTGGACCCCCAACCCCAGTGTCATTTTGCAGAGTCTGTCCAAGGCTTGCTTGTTCTGAACAAATCCATCTCCCAGCCAAGCTCGGGCCTGAGCTCCTGCTGTATAAAGAGACACTCCTGGCTAATTGAGCTTGGTAATATATCTGATGGAGTGAGACTTGCCAAACTGTTCAGAGGAAGGGATGACGGCTCTGTTAATACTCCCAGTATAGCACTATTCTAGAATAGGCAAAATAGAAGGATGAAGCAGGACTCATCACTGACCCCAGTCTTCTTGTGCCTTACAGCATTGGGGGTTGAAACTTTCATCTGTTTCCTCTTCAAAATATAGCGTTTGCTTCTCTAAATATCATGCAGTAGCAAATTCCACAGTTTATCTTGGAACTTTCTGCTTCAAGAAGGGGTAATCTGTACTTGATAACATCAAGTGATCTTTTACATCCTGTATCAATCACGTTGAATTATAAGGAAAACTAGGAGTCTTCTGGAAGGGTTTGATGACTTTACTGTGGAGAGATTCAGGAATGTGAGACTTGGGTGAAGAATTTCAATTAAAAGGAAGTCAGGAAGACCTTTGAGACAAGGTGGACACCTGTATTACATTTTAAGAGATATCTTTTATTTGTATATCTTATATTCCATACCCCTGCACAAAGCCTCTTTGTCTTACAGTTCAGGAGAGAATCCTGCACTGAGAAACTGCAGATGGATGATTCGGCACAACAAATAAAATATTCAGAAGGGGGGAAATGGGCTACTCTTTAAACATTGTTCATTTATCTCTTGTTTGGTCTTGGTAGCATGACTGTCATCCTTCCGAGGAACAGGAAGGCAATTTCAGGCAGTGGAAGCAGTACGAAGAAAGAGATGGGACAAGACTGCGCCAGCATTTGGGCAGATTGTAGGGATGATGGAAAGCGCTGTAGAATCAGGCAGAGCTGGGTACTGGACTGCTCAGCATATGCAGCTGGAAGCCATGGTGAACATACTGGGAGGTGACACTGGGCCTGCTCCACTGCTCCTTCCACAGCAGCTGGCCCCCGCTGGACACAGTGCCCTCAACAGAAGTCACAAGGCAGCTGAAGACCTGAAAGAAAGTCTAGTGCACCCAATGCTTATGTTATACTGTCCCAGGGGTCATGTGAGATGAACAGCTGATAAATGATGGCATACCTGGAATAAGTTCTCTGTTTGCCACTCTAGGGCAATATATAAGAAGAAAATGTGGGTCTTACTACAGGCACACTTAAACCATATGAAGGAGACCTGTATTTTGAAATGACAGGTCCTCCTCCATGACTGGAGCATGACCTAGTTGCTGACTGAGCTATCTGTTGTTTATAGGCAATGATTCCTCACAAACAAATCAACTAAATGAACAAACAGGGTGATAAAGTAGAGTCAAGAACTGCATTGTCCTCCTCAGAGTCATAAAAACTCATCCCTTTTACAACTGCTGAGTGCTTTGCCAATATCATGCCAAGGTGAGAGCAGCGGGGGGAAGGGAAAGATAGTGAGAAGGAAAATAAATGGTCCAGGTAAACAGTGCTGCTGCTGCTGCAGCAGCTGTGGTTGTCATGGTGACTGGGGTGAAGAAGAGGAGGAGGAGAAGGGAGGCAGATTGATCGATAGTCCTGTGCTAGCTCATCTGGCTTCCATCCACGTGCTGCTACAGAGGGAGAGAAAATCAAAGAGCCACACGCAGGGCGGACAGGGCTCCGATTCGATACATGGCAGCAGCTTGATCAATAGCTTGTTGGAAGGTGGGTAATTGACTCCCCTTCCACCCAGGAGAAAGCAGTGCAGCGATAGAGATGTGTTCGTTAGCTACTGATTCTCAGCTCTACTTTATCACCCAGTTTGTTCATTTAGTTGATTTGTTTGTTTGCTTGCTTGAGATCCCCTCTTCAGTCCGATTTCTCCCTGTACCTGTCAAAGATGAGCGCACCAGCTGCTGGAGCAGAGCCAGGACTGCCCTCAAGTTTCTCAGTTGCTTTCCCTCTCCTCTCCTTTCTTTGGTCACAACTGGGTTTTTTATCTCACACTGGCAGAGGTTTTGATGCGGGAAGCTGAAAACAAGGACAACCTTTTCTTATGGGATTTCTAGAGCTTCCTTTTCTGGCTGGGTCCAGTGGAACTTAAGTATAGCTCATCTGAATGCAAGGAGCACAGTAGCTCCCCCAAAAATTCAATAGTTAAGTCTATTTTTGTACCTCACAAACCAAGTGAATTACAGGGAGAGATTTACAACTGTTATTTTTGTAAATCTGCTGTTCTCTAGAGGAGTTACCCACAGAGGGTGACCAGGTGATGCTATCAGAAAAGACAGAAAAGAAGAGGTAGCAGAGGAAAGGGCAGGAAATCAGGGCATGCTGAGAAGAGGAAAAAAAGAAAAAAAAAAAAAGAGGAAGATGCAGAAAAAGACATTTTTCTGAGGAAAGCACATACTTATGAAGCACTGAAATGGTGTAGGCTAATTCTCCATTTCTGTTTTATACCTGCTGGCACAGGGTACCAGTTTGACCTTCTGGCGGGCAGTGCTGCATTTTGTAAACAAGCCTGTATGACACAACCAAGTTCACCCTCATGCTGAATAAGCTTCTGCAGGCATTTTCTAACAAAACATAGTGGAATTTGGGTGGCAAAACCAGGACTTATGTTTTATATCTTCTATCAAAGCAAGCGGCAGAAATCTCCCTATCGCCTCCCTGGGGTGCTAAGATCCTAATTGACTTCAACAGGGACAAAACAATGCCACTCTGTGTGGTGCAACACCCATCAGCAAACTTTGAGCATAAAATGGTAAATCTAGATTCCGAGATGCTCTGGGAGGCGAGGACCATCTGTTTGCTCTATACTTGTCCATTGTCCAGCTTGCTGGAGTCCTGGTCCACAATGAGCATTTAGGCATATAGTAATAATAAGAGCAGTAGTGTCTATTGCTGGATAATTGATACTGCTTTGTGGAGCAACTAGCCCCCTAGGGTATGGCTTAGAAGAGGCAAACACACCAGAAGTATCACTTCCTTCAGTACCCTGGATTTTTCTTGGAGCTATCTCATCCAAATGCACTCCAGTTCAATTTTATTTAGCTTCTGAATTAAAAATGAAAACTCATTTGCTTGGAATTCTTCTTAAGTTAGTTGGCTGCAGTCCAGCTCTTGGGGCTTGTGCTTTTAGGGTCTGATCCAAATCCCAGAGAAGTCACTGAAAATCGCTCCACTGATTTTAATGAGTCAAACCACTGTGTGAGGAGTAAGCTATCATCTCTCAAGGCCTTTTTTTATTATTTCCTTTTCATGCTTTGAAGCACTAGCAGGTGTATCTCGCAGACACTGGATGTAAATCACAGTAGGAAGAGGGGACTGTGTGAGCACAACTGCTCCCTGTTGCATAACCTAGAAGATGCAGGTTATATCAGGCAATACTAACACGGTAGGGACTACAGCTTTTTCACGCCTCAGTATATCTGCCTCTGGAAATATTTACAAACCACCCAAAGATGCCTCTGTGCCCTGCAGAAAATTTTCTTTCAGTTCCTTTGTGAGTGGGAAGATAAGAGCCTCCTAACCTCTGGGCATAATTTATGGTAGAAATAAATAGCAGGATGATAGAACTGTTCTAAAGTAAATTATTGAAAATATTCACCTGCCAGTTCTCCAGAGAAAGCAGGCAGGTGGGCGAGCTGGAATCAAGTGAGACTAAAAGCCTTAGAGGAATAGAGAAGTTTCTTCTAGTCATAAAAGAACAAAAAGTGTTTGCAGCACCTGCAGGCTGCCTCCTCTCTAGAAGGAAGCCAGAAGGTTGGACAAAATATTAAACAGACAATGGAACAGCCTGTAGTCAAATTTGCACTCAGGAAAAATAAATAAAAGGACATATAATATTCAATGTTGCTATCAAGCTAAATGCCTGGACTACCTGCCAACAAGAAGCATATCTATTTGCTGAATCGTTATGCCTGACACAGATGGGGAAAGTAACAGGGTATGTGGATGACATGAGAAAGGCAGAATGGATCTCATACACATCACATCAGTGGGGCTCCAGAGAATCAGCTCAGTGAGTCTTGCTGCTTAATGTGCAAATTCAAGGGCCTGGCTACTGAAACGTAGTCTAAATTCTGAGAAGAATGAGGTAATCCAAATGATCTGTGAGCATATGTGCAAGGGGAATGATGTAATGCACAAACAGCCGATGTCTTTCTCATAAAGGACCTTCCTTAAGGGTCTCTGTGAGGCTGGAGGCTACATGGGAGCTGTGAAAGGGCATATCTCACCTGCTTCTGCACTAGTGCACTTTCACAGCTGTATCAGGGGCCTTGAAGACAGTGTCAAAATTCTGGTCACTTAGTAAAATGCCACTTTCTAGGAATTTGTGCAGGAGCCTTCCTGACAGGGAACTGACTCCTCCCCAAAGCAAGAGCAGCAGGGGTAAGTCAAACTCTGTCAGTGGTAAAGCACAGGATTATGATAACAAAAAAGGATGCTGCATCCTAAGAAGTGAGAAAAACAACTGCAGTCCCACACTAGATGAAAGATATCAGTGTTGCCGTTCTATGATGCATACCATAATGCTTACCCAAGGCCTTGAAACAAGGATCTTAAAGCAAATCTGGGAGTGTCTAGCACTGAGCTGTCTGACTGGCGGTCTGTGGGCTGGGATCAGGCCTTGACATTTTCCTTTGAATAACATCTTGGCAACAGAAGAGCTAAGGAAAGGTGATTAAGGAAGCCCTTGAAGGCCATTTGTTAGTGCATTCCTACAAACTCTAGCCACAGGCTCTGCAATTGCTTTTGTGTCCAGCTAGGAGGGGGAGGATAGACTGGGAGGTTGCTTCTGACTGTGCCTGCAGGTCATCACAGCATCCATAAGGCATGTGAAAGAAGACAATACTGCCTTTGCATCCTTCAGCACTGGAAAAACTGGATGCCTTGGTAACAACCTGACAAACTCTTCTAGGGAAAACACAAACTGTGCATAGGAAGATCATCCTCTTTCAGAAGACTAGCCAGTGGGCACGGGAGACTTGAGATCCTGGGCATTGTGAAGACCTGTTATAAGTGATAAAGATCAGGACAATTCTTGGGGGAGTGATTGCAGCTCTCAGATCCCTTTCAAATCTGCAAAGTGTGACAGTGGCTTAATTCCCGTTGCCTCAGCCCAAAGAATGACTCATGACCTGGAGCACTCAGCACATTCAGCTGAAAGTCTGTTCCTGTGCCTGAACAAGCAGCTGCCCTAAATTCTGGGTGTCCTACATTACACCCAAAATGTGCAGAGTGCCTGAAGTATCTGACTTGACCTTAGAACACCCTCAACCTGAGAAGCTGGGCCAACGCCCATCAGTAATGTAACTTGAATTCGAAGCTCTGGTGCTGCAGAGATGCATTGTTGTATGATTAATGAATGCCATTAAACCAGCCTCTGCAGCCAGCAGTGAAAACTCAAGAGAAATACCAGACAGTCAGCCACAGTCAAGGGGGCTGAATCAAAAAAAGAAATAAATGCTTGTGGTTTAAGAAAACTGACTTTCAGTCTCCTTTCGAGATTGCTCCATTCTAAATTGTTAATCCACATTGATCCACTTGAAGAAAGTTGGTAGGGCTCCCTCACGCCTGTGCAACTCCCCAGGCAGGAGAACAGTGTGAGTCCCAGCAAGAACAGGGCATGACAGAGGAGCCAGTCAACACTGGTGCTACCCTGACTCCTGTTCCTGGTGAGAAAGCAAAGCCCGGACATTTTGTTGATGCTACCTTAAGTTCTTCTCAGGTGTAACTGATCAAACAGAGATGTTGATGTGAAGAAGAGGAAGGTAGCACGCAGCCGGTAGTAACTTCAGCTGTGTTAGTACACCTGCTCCACTGCTGATAGAATCCTACACATGCAAGGATTTGCAATAAGTGAGTCAAGCAAAGTTAGCTTCTACTTGTAGTCAAAATGCACTTCAGTTAGCTCACCTGAAGCAAAGGTTGGTAATCTGGGGTTTTACAGTACTGATAATGTGATCACAGGTCACAGATGCTTGAGTCAAAACTATACTTGAATATATACAAGAACTACTACATATGCCTTTTACGCACAGCACAGCACAATGTCAAAATTGTACTTATTAAGCAATTAAACTTCCAGTTACTTGTGAATTTGGACCCTTTTTTCTGGGTTAGCATTTGATGATTTCTTATGCTATGTGAGAGGCCAGCTGTTCCACCAGCAAGAATCCAGAGCCAGGGAAGATGTGGCAGACAAAGAGCCTGGGGAAGGGGCAAAAATGCAGCTCAAAGTGCAGGGAACCTGGAGAAAAGCAGGTGGTAGGTAGCAGAAGTGTGTGAGGATGGTACACCCCTAAGCAGTCAGGATTGCAGATGCCTCCATCCCTGCACTGCCACATGGATGGTTTTAAAGCAGAGCCAGTTCCCATAGCAACAGCACCTGCCAGAGCTGCCAGCCGTCGGGATGCAGCTCCTGAGGAAGGTAAAGAGCAAGGCTGACCTCCCGCACCCACCCAGGGAGTGGCACAAAGCTCTGTCCCAGATGAGCTGCACAGCTCCCAGGCCAGTGCTTTCCCTGTAAGCAGGAAGGCCAAGAGCTCTCCACCTGAGCCCTCAGTGAAAGCCTGATCAGCTGAACAACAGCTCTCAGTTTGAAGTAATACCCAACCGACTGTTGGATTCCCAGGAAACGAAGGGATGTGCTGAGCTAAACTTCATGCTATTGCTGGACAGGACAGGAGAACACACAAAAGCATCCTCAGCAGAAGGGAACAGAGGGATTCCCCACTTTCTGACATATTACTATTGCTTTTCCTTCCCCTTGCACCTGCCTTCTGGCTTGTTTTTTACCTACTACTGCTTCTCCGCTGTTGATTTTTGTACTTACCCTCCTCCTAGTGCTCCAGCAAAATCTTCTGTGTTGTAGGCACAATGCCAATGACAACTGATGTTTACCAGCTCTAGCAGGGTTCACTTTCTTGCTTGCACAGTTACACTTTCTCCCAGAGAGAAAGATGTTGTGAAAGTGGGAGGCTTCCATTAGCAGGATTGAATGTCAGACACCTGAGAAAGCTGACACTGCAGAAGTGATGGAGACAGTTCCTCGTGATCAGGTGGCTACATGATAAAACCTCTTACACTCAGTGCTGCCCAGCCCTAGGCTGACAGACTTGGTAGAAAGGCCAGGGGCCAAATGGGTCAGAGACTGGCATCTCTTATGTTGTGAGGGCTTCTTCTAGGGCTGGGCTGAAGTGTGCTGCAATGGCTGAGTGCACACCCTCACCTATGCCTGCTGCTGCTCCTTCTCTGTTGTCTCTTATCTGGGCTGTGACTCTCACATATTTCAGCAGAACAGAATTCATCTTGCATTGAATACACGAAATAAAAAATACAGGGAAATTGTTAGGCTCTGATAAATAAACATTTTCAGGAACAATTTCATCTTACTGACTGTGGAAATTTGTGACAGATCTGAGCTCACGCAAATCAAGCGGACTGCTCATTCCGATATTGTGAGAGAAAGCAGCAGCAGCCAGAGAAATGGAAAGATCGACAGTTAATTGGAAATGTTACATCTGCTGTTTATGCAAAAGGCATAAATATTTATATCCTGAAGGCTGACTTTTGGGTTCCTTCCTCAGCAGGAAGAGATTTACATTTTGAATAAAGACTTTTTTCTTTCTCCTTCTCAGTAAACGTGAGCAGTTTATTATTCCTTTAAACAGGAATCCGTAGCCAAGTCCTCCGGTCCTATTAGTTACATGCATGCAGATTCCTTCAGCTTCAACAGAAATTACAGGTGTGTGCAGACTGCAGCATCCATCTCCCTTTTTTATAGACAGAAAGAAGTGAGACTGAAACAAAAGGGCAGGAACTGTGATCACAAAATGAGAAGGCAGAAAATGCAGTGACAATTCAAAGGCACCTGAGAATGCTGAACTGCTCTTCTAAATCTGCTTTCAGTAAGAAAATAATGAATGTCTGCACCTTGAAAGCATGGAAAGATTTGATAGCATTAGCTGTTAATACAGAGCAAGGAAAGAAATACTTGGAAAATTGAGGTACATCACAACATTGGATTAAGGAGCCTTCTCCCCAGTGTGATAAGTGAACCAGCTAACAAAAGTATTTACACATGTAGTGATTCTAGAAAAGCCAGGGAAATCTTCTGAAGTATGGCAATATTACAAACAACAACAGAAAGTGTCTTACCCTACAAACCATCTCGTGCCCTATCCGGCCTCCACATCTCCTACTTCTCTTTGCCTTTCCTTGCCCCTGTACTTACTGAGTCAGGCTTCATCTCCCTTCCTGTCCTGTCCCATACTGCTATGTCAACTGTGTTGCCCCCAGCCTACCCACCCTCATGACCTGTGGTCTGCCATCCTACTCCCCTCTCTGCCTGCTTCCATCTTTGTGCTCTGACTCAGGCTTCACCTACTCTTCTGCTCACCTGCTCACTGCTTTTCATTTTACCATACACACTCAGCACCAGCACACTCCCTGTTCCCTATCATTTCCCAATTTGAGGCTGTCCTGCCTCATCTTCCCCTATTACTCCATCTGTTCCCATCAGCTTCTCCCTCCATCTGCTCTCTTCTCCCACTCCCAGTCTCAGCCCTTGTATTTGCCCTGTTACATTCTCAGGAGACCCTAAATACACACATCTCTGAGTGGATGCTGAAGCTGTTTGTCTTTCTTCTACAGCATCATTCATTTCTTATTTTAATCATTCTCTCTGATTAACTGTTACATTAAAGCTAAAAAAATAGTTACCCCGATGAGATGTAGGATGCTGTGCGTTCCTCTCTTTAGTACCTGTCAAACAGACTGGCACATCCCTGAAGGCCAAGAGCACAGTTGCTTGAGATTCCCAGACTTAAGTCTTGGACATCCCAAACAGTTGCCCTGCAAGACATCTTGCCCCCTATTTAATGATAAGAATTATGCCTCTTGCAGGGACTAAAGAGTCTCCAAAGATACAAGCTCAGTATTTGAAAGCACTTGTATGGAGAATGGTTAGCTTTATAGGAGGAGAGCCTGCTGCGAACGAGAGGGATACCTGACTGGCGTACTGATCTGTGCCTCCATGGCGCAGAGTTGTCAATGCAGAGCATTCACATTCCCACAGGGTCAGCGGACTGGGCCAAAGGTATGGTGGAGTTTACTTTCACCTCCTTTCTAGCAATCACTGGATCACTTCCAACGACCTCTCCCTTGTCTCTCAAAAATGTGAAAAAGGAGACATGGGGATCATGAGAGGGTGTTTGCATTCTCCTCTGGTTTACCCCTTGTTTTTGAGGCCCTAGAATTTCAAAGCAAAATTTTATCTTAGTTTAAGGGAATTTTTGTGTGTGTTTTAAAATGGTTTGTCCTCTGGGAGTATTTTTCCTGGCTCCCATCGTTTCTGTTTCCATGACAACTACAGCTGGCTCAGATGTGCTGTTGCCATGGCAACTGTCTGGTCCTCCTTTCAAATGATGCAGTGAAACAGGAATGATATTTGCATCCCCAATGCTGTATGGAACAAATCTCTTTCACCATTCATGGGAAAGACATAAGACAACTGTATAAAATCAGCACAAAATCCAATCTAAATCCTCTCAGAGAGGGTTTTAGACAGCTGGTGATATGAGAGAATTGCAAAGAAATTGGGCTTTCCCATTCATGAGCTTAGGGGGGACTGGCATTTGACTGGCATTTTCAAAGTCTGTTCTGGGCAAAGCAGTATGCTTAGAAATACCCACATGGGAAGAACACAAGATTTACCAGGAACAGCTAATTCATGTAAAAGCTAACACATCTTGTTTTCAGTAACAAGATAAATTATTATGTGTTAAGAAACACATAGTAAAATACACCTCAGTATTTCCTCCTAAAGAAAAGATCAAAGCTTGCACTATTCATGATTGTATCCTAGGATATGGCCAATGTAAGATGCCTGAGTCCCTCTTAGATGTATACTGCTACACATTTACAGAATAATTGTGCTTTCCTTTAATTGTCCATCTCATATCCCCCTCTCTAAATGCCTACCCTCCATATAGCATGCAAGAGGTGCCATGCAGATGCATGGCAACAAACCACAAGACACTGTAACTCTGCCTGCTCATCACAAGACACAGTACCAGAGGTGTGTTTCTCTTCTGTGACATTGGGAAAAAAAAGTGACAGTGGTATGATTTATTGTGTGGGATGTTTAAAGGCTCTATTCTTAACTTCCTCATGTCATCTACATGTGCCCAACTTCACTTTGTTCATCTTTTTGTTTGTTTTTCTTTTTTCTATCTTGTTGCTACTGCTGGGACAAACTGGGAGGAAAAGATAGGCCTCTGTGCGAGGCTTTGCTGGTTCTGTCCTATTCACTTGTCTTTCATAGCTTCCCCAAGGATTACGATGTTCGTAACAGGTAACAAAAGACAACAACTGTGCAATGGAGTACTATGGGGAAAATGAGTATATTTCCTTGGGGAAGCAAGGAGTTGGCACATCTCTTTTATACCACCAACAGCTGTCCCTGCGCTGTCCCAGGTTTTGTCAGGCTGCTGGGTTGAACATGATCTCCTGGAGGGGTGCAGCTGAATCTGAATGTTTTGCTTTGCAGATGGGCACTGATCCAGCTGCCTCACTTGCAACAGTCACAGTCCGAAAGACTGAACAAGTGCATGGCTTTGAGGTGATGTGCCTTTGGTAGCTTTCTCATCAGCAAAGACCATCTAAAACCAGTGCTGTTATGTGAAAGGAATAGGAAGGAGCAGGAATAGTTTAAGACCAAAAATCACCACAGACTCCAGGCAGCTGATGCTAATTATTTATCTGCAGTGTACAGCCCTAGCCTCTCTTAAAGCACAGGGCATATACAGTGCACCTTATTTTTTTTTTAACGGTTTTGCCCTGTAATGCTCCATCCACTTCCATTGTTATCTCCAGGACTTACCTGGTCCCATTAGCCAACACAATATTGTAGACAGTCATGAACAAATCTATTCTACCACCCAGTGTCAGAGGAAGATCATTACCCTTACTAGGTAGATGAGACATGTAAAAGCCAGGAAAACTGCCTAAATGCACGTGGTCTATATGAATACAAGGACTGGAACTCAGGAGGCCTTCTGCTTAGCCATCACATCCCCTCGCTGAAACCATGGTGCCTTATCACTTCCTTTTATACCTAGAGCTTTTAAGCAGTAACACACCTCTGCCATCCAAATGCAATAAAAGACTCAATGTGCAAATAACAGATCAAAATAAATTTCTGGATAAGATGCTAAGTTCTCTGTGGCTTTCCTTCCTTATTTTTGGAATATTCAACAAAATTCACCTTTAACTTCAAGGATGATGGAATCAATATGCTTTGCCATCATTTATGTTGGAAGGAGGACCATAATACAGCGCTCCTTCAATTACAGAAGATGGAATCAATACTTTTCACCTCCATTTATGTGGTTAAGGTCTAAGTCAGCATGGCCCACCCTTTATTTATGGGGGTGGCCTCAATACAGCTCACTTTCATTTAATGGGGAGGAACTAATATGTCTTGCTTTCACTTATGGGAGGGTGGGAAAGAGAGAATCAATACAGCCACCATCATTTATTGGGAGGGATCTATAGATCTCACCTTGATTTACTGGGGAGATCAATATCTCAACCTTCATTAAAGTGGGTGGTAGGTTGAACTGAATAAGTTTCATTTGCTTTTAGAGCAAATTGACAGAATATGGCTCTCCATGTATGTGGAGATGATTCAGCATGGCCTTCATATATGTAAGGCTTGGGCACCATATGGTTACCAGCTCGCACAGGGATCCATGCAGTTCAGCTCAACATCAGGTTTGGAAAGACAGGGGCAGGTTCAATACATAGGGATTATAGACTCTGCATGGTACACCTTCCTGACTCAGGAGTCTGTCTGTGCTTTCCCATTTATGAGAGGCACAGATTCAATTTGACTTCATATTTCAGTGTGTGGAAGCCTGGATTCAGTGTAATACATCTTTCTTTACAGGAGATGGTCTCAAGATAGTTCTTCATTTATGCAGAGGTAGATTTGGTGGTGTTCTCCCTCATTTAAAAAGCTGGATTCACTGTTCCTCATTGTGCTTTATAGGGAGCTAATATGAACTGTAAATTAATTTTAGGAGTAGAGAAAAGGATATGATACATGATATATTCCAGGACCACAACGACCACAACGTTATGTCAGCATATCTGAATGTCTGAGAAGGAAGTGCTTCTTTACAGCTTCTCAAAGCAGGGAAGCAGGGGTAGTGGGTATATTGCTGTGAAGAAAGGGGAAGATGACATGAGATACCAAGCAATTTCTACACCAGGTCTACTATTGGCATGATTTCTCTTTGCAGCATCATACAGTCTGCAGAAATAGCTGATCTGACTGCATCTTAGAGCTGCTAATTCAGGCCTAAAGCTTGTCTTTGTCTCCAAAAGACACTAATCACCATCCTTCATATCATCCTCCCTCAAAAGAGCTCAAAGCCCAGCTGAAAAGGGTGCAACCTGTCTTCTAATCACCTATTAAACATCTACCTCCCCAGGACTGTTTGCAGTGCTGTGGACACCACAGCATGGAGCCTTTCATATTTAGGCTACCGATTTGACTTGAGCTCAGATTATCAGTGACCAGAAGTAAACGCTAGCTGATGCAGCCAGGGGGGTTGCATGATATGAGTTAGGGGACATCAGTACAATTCCTGGAAGAGATATGTCAGAACAATTTAGGCAAAAAAATCAACCCAAATGCCCACCTTACTGGGTTTCTCAGCAGGGAGCCTATGGACTGAAAGGACCTCAGAGATTGAACTGCCCTGTCACTTTTCATTATGTGCAATAGCTACATGGCATACAAGCACCTGCAACTCCCATTTCAAGGTGAAAGATAAAAAGCAAATAGTGGGCACTTTAATATCATCACAGAAATACAGTGTATTGAAAGCATGACAATTCCTGCTGGCCTCTCCTTTTTGCTGGGCACCAAGGGGAAATGGGCAAGCATGATGTGAGGAGCCAGAAGCAGACTGGTTTTGACTCAGGACCGCTCATTCTTTTGGCTGATGAAAGGCTGCAGCTGATTTCTAGGAGGCAGAAGGTGGAATGTACCTTTTCTATCCATGAAGTAGCAGGCACGTTTATTTTCATCACTGCATTGCATCAGCATCACTGCTTCTCCACCCTGGCTGCTTGTAGTGCTGTACTTAAAACTGTGTGTGTGTCTCTATGTGTAATAGGGCTTTTCACAGTCTGCCCTTTTATATCATACTGGGTTAGCTAGGTAGACAAGCTGAATGTGAAAATTCTTATTTGCATGCAAAGAGTATTTCTATTATAAAGAATTTCCTTCTCTTTCAAGGCTCTCATGTCTCCTACACTCTTGTCCTCAAAGAGCCTGCCTCTTCCCTTCTTGTTTATTTTTGATCCAAAATTTAACATCAGTGTTTCTGAATCTGCCTTGCTTTATGCCCTAGTGTCTTGACTTTGCCCCCACCTTCCTTCTATTTCTCCCTGAAGTCTTTCTTTAAGATGCCCTTCCTTAGACCTCCAGGGAAGCATCTCTATATTGTCAAAAAATATGAACATTCTCCACTCACCTCCATAAACCCATGTAATGTTGTATTATATCTCTTGCTAATCTAATATAGCAATAAATTAGAGATTCATTCAGTTTGTCAGCCTTTTTTCTTAAAGCCTTCTGAGAAATCTTCAGTAGCTGTGTATGACTGTGTGAGTTCTGCTGCTACTGAATTCTTGAGGCATACAATACAGCCAGAGACTCCATCACTACTCAGATGAACTCATGGACTGTGATTTGGAACAGGACCAGACATGTGGAGTGGATCCAACAGGCTACCTCAGAAATTATTGCAAATTCCACCCAGAAGTGGTATAAAGCAAGGGAAGGAATAAGAATACCCTCCTTAGGGCAGAAGTGTGCCTTAATTACAGAATGCAAGAGACCACACGGTATGATGATGGGCTTCTTAGAATAATCAGAATTAATATCCAGCTCTTACACGCTGCTTTTTGTTAGAAGATTTCAAAGTGCTTCATCAGTGGCACAAAAATAATGATTCTTGGCCAAAACCAGCCAGTGGCAGGACCACAAATGGAAACCAGCTGTCCCAAGCGTCCTGGGAGAATGTGCTAGTTCCTAGCCATACTTTCTCCCATGAAAGGAATAAGAAATTAGTTCAGCTTCTTGCATGCACCAACTGTAAATAAGCAGAAGGGCAGGTATTAATTCTTTCAGGGGTCACTGTTGTAAAAAAATCTGTCTTCTGCAGTTCTACAAACCCTTCTCCCAGGCATGCATGGTCAAGGCTGCATGGCAGAACTGCTTAAGGTATGTTCCTTCCCCTGTGTTTCTGCCTTAGTGTACCACAGCAGCCTCTGCAGCTTGGGCTGAGTTTAGACCAAGTCTAACCTGCACAGAAATAATTCCACTCACTTCTAATTTAAAGCAACACCAACTCCTCTTCTTTGTCTTGGTGTGAGCAGATGAGTGAATTCGATGCAGTGATTGAGAGGTGTTATTTTGTGATCCACAATGTATTTTAACACCTTTTCAACATGAGATGACCATGCAGGCTTTTTGCACTCTTCCCATATCTATTTGATTGTGATTTCAGAAGCTGTGAACAGGGACACAATAACAGTCTTCCGTCTGCACCGAGCCTTTCTCTGCATTATTCATACATTTCCTTCCTGTTTCACACACTTATGTCAGTCCTCATTCAGGCAAAATTCATGTTAAATGATTCACGTTCTCTTTCTCTATATGTGTCTTTCTCTTTTTCTCTGTCTTTGAAATGGGAATGAGAAAAATGTAAAAAAATAATTTGGGATTCGACTTCTCTCTCCCTTTTTCCTTCTCTCCTCAGTCAGACTCCAATTCTCAATGACATCTCTACCTGATCTCTCCATTTCAGTGTGACTGATGCAAAAGAAAATGGAGCAGAGGAGCCATCATTGTTAAAAAGTCCCATCAAAAAAAGTCCCATTGTCCTGTTACACACTGATTAATCCTAATTTCTGATAAAGAAAGAGACCCCCCATCTGTGTATCCTCTTTGCCCCTGCCAGAGATCTGTACTATCTTCTCTTTTGCCTTTCCTTGCCCTGCCCTGCCCTCAGGACATTTGCCCTGAGAAGCTTCCACACCTATTTTAGCAGCATCTGATGGATATTAGTGGCAATTGCTCCAGGGCTTTTCACTTGCTGGGTGCTGTGCAGTTCTGTCTTGCTACTTTCATTACTTGATATTCATATGGGATTAATAGAAGGGCCAGCAAGAAGGCATGACTTGTGGCATTCTGTATACAGGGATGAATCCCAGCTTTGTGGTTAGTCTTTTTCGACTTGCATGTGATGCAGCTGAACGCCTTAACCCACAGTTGCCTGACTCTTAACTCTCCAACTTTACATCAAGAGATGACTGAGGTGCTGATGATAGGTTGAAGGAAGCAACCATGAAGAATGACAGGGCTGGCTGGCATAAGTCTCTTTGATTGCTGGGGCCTGTATTCACTGGCACATTGGTTTGCCCCACAGGAAGCTATCAAATCCGACGATGATTTTAGATTACCATACATGCCAGTGTCCAAGACTGCATTTTTCTATCTTAATGAGGCTAAAAGGTTGCAACTATTCCACTCAGAGAAGAAATCCCTACTGTCATCTATGAATTACGTCATGCTGAATGCGCTCTAAAGCACAGCATCAGGGGATGTACTCTAAATGCACCAAGAAAGTGAAACTACTGCAGAATGCAGATGACTGCCAGCTAAATAGACTTTCTCACTGGGAACTGCCAGTGCTTGCCAAACTGCAGTGGTGGCTATTGCTTTTCTGGGGGAATGTGAAATGTTTGCTTGGTACGATAGAGCCCTGAGTGAGACCTGTGTAACTGAGAGATACCTACCTCCCACTGACATCCTGCAGCACAATAGCCAAGCAGAGGCAGTTTCGCTGATGACCTGCCTGTACAGATGAGGGGGCTGAGTTCTCCTGGCAGGGCAACCCCCATAAAAGAGTGTTAACTGGGAGATTTTTTCACTTTATGGTCTGAAATATATTTGTATTTTACATTTAATCTGTTGTATTTTAGGGTCTGCTACAAAAGCCACCTACTTTACTGGACTGGAGCAGGTACTCTCCTGCTGGAACCATCCAGTTTAGTGCAATTATTCTGTTACTTTTTCTCTAAAATTGGCCCACGTCAGAGGCTTACGGGGAAGGTGGAGACACACCACTGAAGACAGTTGGCTTAAGTACAAGAATGCTTTCAGTAATATAGACAGTAGTTTTCAATTACAGAATTTTGTTTTGTGGAGGCTTTGTAATGTTGCTGAGAAATTATCCTTTGTAAGGATTTTCAGTGTATGTACTTGTTATCTAGAAATGGAGCAGGTGTGGCTTTTTGCATTGAGAACATTGGGGAATAAAGCAGAAAAGACTGTTTTGAATATTTTTTTCTGATATTGATAGTGTATGCTCTTTCATCTTCCTCATATTCTTCCTGGTTAAAGCCTTTTGAAACAATGTGAACATCTCCTTGTGGTCTTTATAGTTTAGACACCTGTAAGCACATCACGATGTTTTTCCACGTTAGCCAATTTTTCTAGTAGCATCAGCCAAAGGAAGCTGTCTGGTGCCAAGGAAGCTGTGTAATTGTGAAACTGTAAAGCAAGACACACCAAGAGGAATGGGAATTGTTCTATCCCTTCACACGCCAAGAGGAATGGGAATTATCTTATCCCCTCCCAATCCTGCCCCATTCTGTGCAATTTCATTTTCATAGTGATGATTATCCTGATGACTGAGTAAACTCACTTAGGCTTGCCCTTGCTGGACTTTATCAATTAGTCCTAATCTTTGTTGCTTGTGATACACATTTCTGAGTGGCTTCTTGGCTCAGTTCAGGTGTGGGATCCTCTTTTATCAGGTTGAGACCAGCTTCATGCTGGCCTCCAACAATGGGTGAAATAGTTTCCTGGCCCTGCCTGTTTCTGTGATTCCTGCACCCGGCTGTTCCCTTGGGGTGAGGGGGCAATGGTGATATTTGTGATGCTTTGTCTTTCCCCCCATCCCTTTGTTGCATTCAGAAGCCCTCCAGGGATCAAAATCCATCTTTCATGCTGAGCAGTGATGCTGGGGAAGGGGAAGGACTACAGCCTGATTTCCAGGAGGATTTCACTGTTCATCAAAGGGACTGTATCCAGGCAACCTGCTTCCCCTGCCTGAGACAAGCACACACAGCTGGGACTTTGGAAAACTAAGAAGCAGCTACTGTATCAAGCAAGATACAGGGAGGGGAGGGCGATATGCTACAGGGGGGAGCCATGTTATTTTGAGCAGGTTATTTCTGCCCTGGCATCAGCGTGACACTGCACCCAGCTACAGTAGCCAATGGAGCCACCCTGCTGCTCCTTTCCAGGTCCCCAGAGAGAAGGGAAAGGGAGCAGCTTGTTCATCCTACAGGATGAACCAGGATGAGGAAAGGCTTGCCCTGCCTCTTGCAGGAGCCATTCCCCAGCTCCTGTGGGAAGAGGAGGAGAGTGCACTGTAACTGGGCTCTGCAGGGCATGGTGAGGAGAAATCCTGTATTGTTTGGAAAGCTCAAATCCTGTACATATTAAGGGCCAAAACCATAACTGGATGGACAGACACACTGACACATGCAGGCAGAGATGCTATGAGTCCTTGGAATGCCCCATGCTCAGGTCCTCCACAGCCAAGCACCTCAGGAGTTAGTACGTTATTTATTGCCCAGGTGACAGTTGCATCACTTTCTACTGGCACCAGGTGCAGGTGAGTTTTAGATCCTGCTTTGACCAAAGTGCTAGGATTTGGGCCTAGCTTCAGACAGGTTGGGTTGCCAGGAGCTCTGTAAGGCACTGGAAAAGCCTCTCTACAGTGGCTGTCTCCATTCTCTCCGTAAAGACTAAGACCTGTCTTTCTCCAGGACACAGCACCCTCCTGTTTGGCAGCTGATCACCCTTCACTGGCAACCCCCATCCGATAGGAAGGTAAGTGGAGCTGCCTACATGCCTCCTCCTGAGACCTGTAGGATGGCTACGCTGGCTTTGATGCGTAGGCACTCCCCAGGGGAAGTCCTTTAGCCAGAGATCCTACAGGCTTTCAATCTGAGGGAAGTAAAATTCCTATCCATCCCCATTTTCTCTTTTTCTCAATCATGCTCCAACAGTGCACATCCTCCTTCACCTCACTTAGTCCCCGTTGTATACCACAAGTCTCCTTATCCTATCTCCCCATCTCTTTTCCTACTCTTCCTTTACCCTCTCCTCTTTCATCCTCTGCATCCTTCACATGCTGTGTCAGATCTGAGCCCCATCGCCCTGTCTGCATGGGCTGGCAAGCCTGCTTAATAAGCAGAGCTAGGCTAGGAGGTGCTTCTACCCACGGCCCAGGCATTTCCTGACCTTTCAAGTGCCTCTCTCGGAGGAGTATCTCAGTTGCTTGCCCTTTGACTTTTTTCAGTGCTTTCTAACCTGTGACTGAGTAGCTCACAAAGTGTCATTTGCCAAGAGGAGAGAAATAAGCTCCAGATGGGGGTGGGGGTGAGGGTGGGGGGTGCTTGGAAAGAGCATTAAGGAGCTAAAAATAACTATGGGTCAACTCTGAATGATCCTGAGGCACTTCTCCTCCCCCAGTCCTCAGCTGATGCTGCAGTCAAAGAGAGGACAAGCAGCCATGAAGAATTCTCTCTGTCTTCAGCAGCAGCTCCTCTCCCTTCCCTCAGGGCATCCCTGCTGCCAGGAAGGGGATTGCCACACTGCTATAGAAAGAGGAAAACAAAACAAAACAAAAAGGAATTTGCCCCAAAATAACCCCTCCGACTCCTGGCACCACGTCAGCCACAGAAAGTTTTGTGAATAAGAGATGTTAGTCAGGAAAAGACCTATTAGTGCCCATCGACTATTCAACCAGGGTGGGGTGGGCGGAGAGGTTAGTGCCAGATTATCCCCTCCAGCCTGTTTCAGTCAAGTATATTCAGATAGAAAATTCTCCTTAGACCCAACAGACAGAGACACAGCTCCCGACAGCTTCCGCTTTGAACACAGTAGCAGTGAGCTCTGTCACCCCTTCAGGGATCCATCCAGGTCTGATTCGGAACGGCATATAGGGATGAAGCAATGATTACAAGGCACCATGACTTGAACATCTGGTGTTTGGTAAGATCTAACTAAGGAAATAAAAAGAAAGATAAAGGCTTGATATATTTTGATTGGCCTAACCCATGACTTGTGTGAGTCACAGTCTCACCAACTTGCATGAGCATTAAGGAGGAGTAAGAAACACAAAGCAGAGGCAGGTGTTTCTAACGTGGCTGGAGAAATTACAGTAGTACTACTAATTTAAACAGTGTAAAGATTGCAGAAGCCAGCGCTCAAAAATAAAAATAAAGAGGCAGGAAATGCATGTGCATTTCCAGTCCTTTACTCTCCCTTGCTTCAGACCTCTGCCTATTCATTTACCAGGCATCCTGAAGTGTTCAGCGAACAAGGACATCATCAACCTTCCTTCCAGCCAAGTGAATTGAACCAAACTCAGATTTCAATGTCTATTTTCCCTCTGCAGTCTTTCTACAACCTGAGTTTATGGGCAAGGAATTTAGTACTATTAGAAGACTTGATATTTTTTCAACTGCATGTACTACTAAAGACAGTGATACACACCTTGCCAGCGGATTTCACAGCTGTAAGCTGACAGGCGAGAAATGTCAGCATGAGGATAAAATGAATTCTGATCCAGATTCCATAAGAGAGTGCTTTTGTGATTGCATATGCTTTTCCCAGTGTCAACAGTGTTCCTGCGACCCTTCTGCTGTCACTCACCTACTTTCCCATCCCTCCTGCTACCTTCTACACCATCTCCTTGTCAGTCCCTGCCATCTAACTGCTGCTCCTCTCATGCTCTGAAACCTTGTAGAGAGCTGAAGATAGGAACCAAAGGATACTAGCCAGGTGGAGAGGATGGAGGTAATAGTGATGGGAAGTATTATTACATAGATTTCCCATGTATGGTGCTACATGCTGGGATTCACTTTAAGGTTTGCGGAGCTTTGTTTCAGTAACTATTTATATTACGAAATTAAAATAGATCAGCAGCTCTGCAATGAGGAGGGGAAGTGGGTAAGATCCTCACAATTTTTGTGAATTCCCCTCCCCTTGACATTAAAATGCGAAAATAAAATTGGCTACAGAATTGGCTATTTCCCGTGTGTTGTCAGCCTGCTGAGCACTGTAGTCATGGAGGAAAACAGTTTCTGCACAGGAAGTTCACACAAGCTGAGACTTCCCAGCTCTCAGAGTGAGGACATTCCCGCTGTGTTCCCTGGACTCCTCCCTAATGGCCTGTGCACATCCACTGATAAGATGTAAAAGTGAGGGAAATTGGACCAAATACATGCAGGGACTTGTGGACAAACAACCCACCTCATACACCTCTTCAGGAAGGGCTAGATTGTACAGAGCACAGAGAAGGGGCAAAATGGACCAATAATCATGGCAAGGAAGACAATAAGCTTCACGATACGGTGAACAGGCCTAGAGAGAACCCAAGAGAAAAAGCCTCAGGCACAGGTCAGCTAACACTGGCCAGGAATGCTATCCTGCTGGGAATAAAGGGATGAATGGAATGATCTTCTAACCCTACCTTCCAATCCTGTGACCAACCTAACTAAACTCAGGCACCATCTTAAAAAGGTAGTCTGCAGGATGCTCTTACAAGATGCTTCCTGAATTTAATTTCTCTGGTGTTTTAAAGAGAGTGTTCTAGCCTTAAGAAAGTACTGTTTGACATGGCTGGGGAAGTGCAGAACTGAAGCCAAGTCTGTGAGAAAAACCCTACTCAGCAGCAACTTTATTTTCAATTCCCAGCACCTGAAACTGGAAGGCTGCCATTCTCCTCTAATCCCAGAGCACAAACCAGACCAGCCTTTTCCCACTGCAAACTCCATTAAGACACCACCCTTGCCTTTTTTCAGAAAGGCAACCTGAACTGTATCAATGCGCCGTCTGGTGCCCAGCAGAGAAGTGTGACTCATTCTTTCTTTGTCACAGTCACAAAAGCCACGAAAGGACATGTTGCCCCTGATGGCAGGAGACAGGAGAGGATGACCCAGAAGGTCATCCTAGAAAAGCTTTTCTTCCAGTCCTGTGTTCCTTGCTCAGTGAAACTGAGAGAAGAACAATGTTTTCAATGTTGAGAGAGAGGATCAAGAGACTTGAATTTGTCCCTGCCTTGCCACTGACTGTGTCGGGTTTAATGTATCTCTTGTATTACTTTACCTGTAAAATGCAGGCAGTAAAATGCACTAAACATAAGGAAGCTGTAGAGTTCAATGAATGAATAACCGTGTATCTCAGAAACGAAGTGTACATTTCTAATTAACTGAAAGGATCATTCTTTATTACCACCAGCCTTTGTAAAGCACTTTGATTGCTCGGAAAGAAACCAATGACACATAGTTAGCAGTACACATTATTAAATTATTAATTCATTTTACTATTCTATATGCCAGCATATTTATAATGTGCCAGTTGCTTTGGTTTCTAGGTGAGGAATGCACTGTATTGAACTCAAATTAATGAAATCAAATACTTTACATACTTCTAATTAGAAATGCTACAGATGATTTCCAAAATGATATTGTCAACAAAACAACATATGGCCTGCCTTGTTCACAAGCTTTGCTTGGATGCAAATGCTGCAGTTGGTGATATAGTTTGGGATCCCCAAGACAAAAGATGTTACATAAATATCAGTGCAAAAGTATTTCAACAGTTTCTCTCGCCAACAAAAGCCCCAAGGCTTGCTGCATACTTAGCATAGTTGTTTATTTATTACTTTTACTATTTTTATTATCACTGTTTTAAAAAAAGTCAAATAATACAACATATTAATTATTATTACAGATTCTCTGATATATTTCCTTTAGATGGGATCTGAATCCCAATGACTACCTCCCAGTTTGGGTAGTTACTTTCTACCTTCTCCCACTTCCTCTCCAGTTTCAGCTGGATATAATCTGATTCTTCCTTCCTTAAAAGACAATGCAAGTGCTGATCTGTACTGTTAAGTAACTGTCATGTTCAGTCCTAAGAATGACTGGATTTCAGCAATGAGATAAGCAATTTCTACACTTTATTCATAAACACTTGGATTATTTCAAATTATACTTGTCAAATATTTGCACATAGTGACCCTTATCCCTTCTCTTTTCATTTCTTTCTAGTCCAGATCCCATGGTCTAACTGTAAGGGAAGGTTATGGAACCCAAAAGAGGCTTTAAGCTAATTGAACACTTCAGTAATTCTGGGGCTAGTGGAGGGTCAGTTTAGCTCCTGGGCATTGTGCCAGTGGCATTACCCATCCAGGACAGGGCAGAGCTAGGAGATGGGACCTGCAGATCTGAGCCTGCATAGGCCAGAGGAAGAGAAATCATCCACCAAACTAAGATGGGGAAGCACACTTGTGGGATGAAAAGGCAGCAGTTGTAAGAACTGAAGATTTCTGGAGGCAGTTTTTAACCACTGGTTTGAGAATCAGCTGTGATTTCCACAGCCATATCTACCAAACTGGACTGAACCACCTCCAGCACAGAAAAAGCCTCAGGGAGGAGATGAAAAGTTTAATTAATTAATGCTTGTAAAATGCTTTGAGACCCTCAGATGGAACACACTAGAGAAGTAGATAGAATTAATTATTTTTACCATTGGTATTAGGGGGGTTAACTGCTTCTTATTGAGATACTATAGTCCTTTCATTCTTTTTGAGTTGGATCTGCTCTGCATATGGCATGTGAGATGGAAGAACAGCTGTAGAGAAATGGTGAAATTATAATCTCAACGATTTGATTTGTAAAAACATCTTTTCAGGGATATTTGCTCAATGCAGTTGGACAACGTTATGTCAGACCTGCCATTAAACAGGGATCGGGCTATGGCACAAGCACACCTTAAACAGCCACTGAATTCTGCCTTTGTCTCCTGTCACAGCAGTTCTTTTTCCTTTACTTCTCTTTAAAAGATTTTGCAATGGGAAACATAGCTGTTAGCTAAATGGCAGCAAAATATTCATATTGATATTATCAGAACTAACACCCCGAATAAGCACAAGGAGATATTGGCTAGCTTAGCAAGACAGGAAAACAGACTCCAGATCCTTTCACCTTCATGTCACCAGGTCCAGCCCAGTTCAGACTGATAGTTGCAAAAATGCCATTTGACAGCTTTTTGGCACTCTGGACAAAATGAACTGGGCAAGGGAAGGATGGAAAAATCTCAGCCTGAGTCCCACTGGGACAAGTATCAACACTACAAATGGCACTGCTTGCCAGCTCAGAAAAGAGGCCATTGCATTCCTCAGTCACACTACTTCCAGAAGGGCAGGAGTAATAATGTCAGGGCCATGTTAAAGAAACTTGCCCTGTCCTGCATGTACCTTTTAGACTCCAAAATTAACTGAGTGCCTTCCGTCAGAAAAATACCCACTTTAAAGAGCAGAGGAGAGACAGTGGGTATCAGCCAGACAGGGAGAGTGTTATTTGCAGCAGTTTCCTGAAAGTGCCTGCTTTTAGGAGTGTGCCTCAGGAAATAAATGGGAATTACAGCTAGTAACAATCTGTCATAACTCAGGGTTACTAAAATACTTCTGCATCCCAGCACTGTATCCACCCCTAGTTTGCTGTACAAAGCATGCGTCATTTTGAATAAAACATGGCTAGACAGAGGAAGCTAACTCTCAAAGTTACAGACTCTTAGACACCCTTGTGTCCTCCCTATGACACCTGGGCACTACCTTGTCCTTGACATATTTTTCCTTATGATACCTGATGAGGTACCCCTTCAGGTGTTCTTTCAAATGCTGCAGTTGCACATCTACCTCATAAGAACAAGTCTGGATTTTTTAAACAACTGTGTTTGGCATGGCTATGCATGAACCCTGTCATTCTGGTACTCTGAAGTAGGGGAGAAAAATAAATGCAGCTAAAACCTTCTGTTCCCTCATAGTCTGATGGCTGTGTTAGCTGGCAGTTGTGTCAACACAGTCACAAGGCCCATATGAAGTATAATACCTCAAAGTACAATAGTTATCATAGGGTATGTCACTTCTTCTATTTCTGATGGGAATGCGTGACCAGCTCAGAAGAGTGAGATGAAGCCGTATTGCTGGTATCACTCAAACAGAGATTGGGATACTTCTCTCCCAAAGGTGGAATTGGCTCTGCAGCTAGATCCAAAGCATAACCCTGAGAAAAGGTGAACAGATTTCCCAAGAGCCAAGAATTCGAATAGTGGCATGTTCCAGAAGCACATGGTCTGGCCACTTTCTCCTCATGTTCCATCCTGCCATCAGACAAGGGAATCACTGAGATCTGTTACTGAAAGAGAACAGAGATAAGTGTTGCAAAATGATGGAACTAAAACCAAGGGCCTGAATTTGCAGTGAAACTGTCCTGAACTTTATCACTTGTAATGAAGTGATAATCCACTTTATGACATTCACTAGAAAGGTTAAATGAGTGAACAGAGAGAGAATTCAACTGATCTTTGTCCACAGTTCCTTATGGGATCCATATCTGATAAATTATGTGTGTTACATGGGTTAGACAGCGCTGTTCTTTTTCTGCAAGGTGTAAGACCACAGCAGCAAGGCCTCTGAATTTTCTTGGTATTGCAGAAGTCTAAAGCCAAGCAATTCAGGACTCACAACTTCCTTGCATCTGTAGTAGTTTTGGTACTGGATTAAATGGATTTACTCCTTGTAGGCTGACAGGATGGCAAAATTCACAGGTTAAAGTTTTGAAACTCAGGCACAGCAGCAATAGTCAGGCATAACCACAGTGTTGTCTAACCACTGCCATGTCAGAAGGGGCAGAAGGAAGGCCCCAGCCACATTCCTCAGCAGAAGCACAGGAGCACCTGGATGGCCACAGCTCCTCCACAGCCACATTCACATGCAGGTCTATAACCCTGACCCAAACTCAAACTACAGTTAGACCCTTTTATTAGATGAAGAATTGAAGCATGGAGGAAGAGACGCCCAGATTCAAAAGCTATTTAGACACCTAATGATGCAGATAGATGCCAGCTGGTATTTTCAGAAAACACTGTTTGGCAGCTAAGAGATAAGGAAAAATCTGCCCTAAATCAGCCTACAACCAAGCAAAATCACAAGGGTCAAAGATGAGGAGAGGTCACCGTGGGAACAGCAAGCTGCTGGGTGTCAGCTGCTCCACAAAAAGCACCTCAGTGCACACTCCTCTCCTTTGGTAAGCGTGAGATAGTGTGAGGCAGCTCCTCTGTCAACAGAAGGGGAATGAACTGTCTCAAGTTTACTGTGGCATAAAGGAGTGTAAATGGCTATGGCACTGCTAGTCTCTGGACACAAAGACGACTTACAAGTGGAGCATTACAGTTCCTAGAAAGAAACCCAACTAACTCAGAAAATAAAACATTCTGACCTACTTTCACCTCCATTAACCTACTCGTTCCTTAAAAGCTTAAGCAGATACATTCACTTGTTGCTAGGCTCTCACTAGCAGGATTTGAAGTCCAGGGATTCCAGTTAGGCTCAGCAAAGGAGCATGTTGTAGTGCCCTGGATACAAAAAACATGTCTTTCACCCCCACCCTTGCAAACAGGACTGATAGCTTGAACTCTTCTGCTGCTCTTAGTTGAGCTTAACTTTTGTGAAAGCCTGTAAGCAGAGACGGGTCTCCGAGCACCCAGAACAAAGCCCACTAAACCTTCACGGGTCACAGCTAGGCCTTTCAGAGCTGGGGGCACCACTGAACGTTAGATAAATCAGACTGACCAGCTCATCGTGAATGAGGATGGTAATATAGTAGTGTCTGACTTATCAGGGAGATGGATATGCAGTGGATGAAGGTGAGGCTAAAAAAGCAGATGTACTTGACCTCTCTTCCAGGGTCCTCTGCAGACTTCCAACTCGCACCCTGTCTGAGAGCACTGGTGACCTGGCCTCAAAGATGGGAAGGCAAGAGGAGATACATGGGATTTTAACAACAAAGCGTGTTTGTAGTTCCACTAGAGCTGAATCCAGGAAATGTCATTGTTCACAGCATGGGTCATGACCCCTGCAGCCTGCTTTGGAGGCAGTGACCTCTGCCAAACGGTGACAGAACTGAGCTCTTAGGTTCAACTTAATCCTGACCTGCAGCTCCACCTTTTAGCCCCTGGCTTCCCAAATCGCTTTGACAAGACACTGAACTCCTGACCTACAGAATCCTCTTTTATTCCAGTCCTTATCCCGCTCTGTCTCCATCTATCATTTCATCACTCTGAGCTCTGCCAAAGACTCTCACTCTGGATCTGTGACACCCTTCTTATTACAGTACTGAATTTCAGTATTAGCAATACTATTCTCACCAGTAAACTCCTCTGTCTGGCCATTGCCAGCACTCCTCTACCCCAACAATACCTGGGTTTGTTAGCCACACTGGTCACTTAAATTACACCCCTCCCAATCTAAAGTGCCTCTGCTACTGCAATTCAGGGCTCACCCTTCCTCCAGCTGTGTTGATGCACCTCCCTCCTAAGACTCTCTCTCTCAGCATACTTTATTCATAACGGCTACAGCGTGCAAAGATGCTGAAACAGGAAGCCGAATGACTGCTGTGCGACCTTGGGAATGCAAATTCCATGTGTTTGCGAAGTCAAAGCAAGCTATTTCCTTCCCCAGTCCCTCCTCCCTCCACAGGCGTGCAAGCCACAGCTAATGGGAAAACACAGAGGCACACACAAAGCTTTGTCGATGCTAATTGCCAGGAGCTGAGGCCCAGTCATCCTGTTGACTAATTTGTCAGCCGCTGCTGACTCAGCAATCTGGGGGGACAGTTTCTCTCAAGCACTCAAGTGCATTGGGAAGTAAATGGCTCTTATTGTTCTTTCCTTCCCTTCACTCCAGTGTCTGTATTTGTGGACAATTCCTGCCCCAGGCTTGACCTTGGCTGCAGCAGTGACTGGAGGGCCAGGATAGCTATGGCTGGTGGGCCTCTTATTAAACCCTAATGGAAAGAACAGGCTCAACAGTGGTAGGAAAGAGAGGGGAATGTGTGACCTGATCTGGAAACAGCATGTGCTTGAGCAGGCCAGGGCAGAGAGTAAAGGGCTGACCTGAATTATGTGTGTTGCATGGGATAAAGACAAGCAAGATCAACAAACTAGGTGCTGCCTGGAACAAATGTCCCTAAACCTGCCTGAAATATGCAGGACTCTCTCACTGAACACTGCCTCTGCCCTCTGCTTAAACAGCAGATCTGGGTGTGAGAGTCCTCTGGCCAAAATGAGCAACTGCTGCCAGTGAACTGCAGATGCCATGGGAAGAGGCACAGAGGTCCCTGGGCTGATGCCACAGGCAGGAGGACAGACACCTGCAGCCACGCCGGGCAGCAATGTGCAGTTCTACACAGTTGTGCAACAGGCGTCCCACACCCTGGCAACATAAGGACCTCGTTGTGGAAAAGGTTATCTGAAAATGAGAAAGTACAGGAAGAGACAAAAGACAGGGCCCTGTGGAATATCCTTTTTCCCCAGACAGTTCATGGAGAACAGTGCCCCAAAAGGCACAGGTAGGACAACCCACACAGCACGCACATGTCTACCCCAACGCGCAGCTGCCAAAAACACGTATGTGCCCTCACTGCACCACAGCTGCATAAGCCCATGCACGCTTCTACAGAGCACATATCTACCTGGAGAAACTCTGCCACATGCTAACAGATATCCCATATGCACCCATTTGTTTGTACATGGGCTTCTGTATGGGCATAGTGGTATGGTGTTTCTCTGTCCCAAGTTCTGCCCACAGGCCTGACTCAGTCCATCCCTGACTGAGGAGCTCTATCAGTACCGTGAAATTTTGACTCAGCTGATAGCAGCAGAGTCAAATCCTTTCTTGGAGACTGGCAATCAGAGCACATTTCTGCAGTCACTGCGGAGGGAGTGCTATGCATGCATAATACTTGTTGGCAGAACAGTACAGCCAGGGATTCTGTTGGAGTTTTGTCTGGAGCCGATTAAATAATTAATTATCAATAATATTGTGAATTTTGGCAATATATTCACTGAATAAATATTCACAAATACATTTCCATTATTTAGCCAACTTTGGCTCTGTCCCATTCTATTTAATATGCAGCTCTATCAGACTTTGCTCCCAGGTAGGAAAATAAGCTGGATCTTGTAAAAGGCATGGATCCCACTAAGTTTTAGCCAGTTTTGCAATCAGCAGGTGGCATTTATCTAACTGTTTCTTTGTAAGAGCCAGCTTTGCTATGCAATGTTTTCCTAACCAGTCTGGGAATCCCAAGGTGTTTATTAAGAGGCCTAGGCATTTACAGTATGTACAACTTCTGTCTGTGCATCTTCTTTAAATTCTTTGGCTTGTAGCTTCTTGGAAATAATGATTTTGCTCTCTTTCACTTTGACTTGTATGCCCTGATGATTGTAAACAGACTATTTTGAGCAAATGACTCTTCTTTGGGAGAGTATCCTGCATGTCAATAACATGAGTGGGTACTCTGAAGATAGCGGGAATGTTTCTTTTAGGGTCACTGTTTTAAGAAAGACCTAGAAAACAAACATTCTATTTTCTCCTGGTGCCAAACTAGATATGAAATAAAATTTTGCATGATAGTCCTGTGCTTTCTTCTAAACATCCTCAGTATAGCCTGCTTTGTTCCTGACTTGCAGGAGTCTAGATCATTGTTAGGCTATTAAAGAATTTGCTTTTATTCCAGCCCTTCTGAAGTTTAGCTTCTCCCTCTTTTTCTGTCCATCTCAGTTTAGTTACAAATCTCTTTCCTCCTGGGAATTTCACTGTTCTGCTAGTGAGTCTGTATCCTTTTATATGGCTCATAAAGAGCTCATGGACTCCTGAGTGGTTCAGAAGTCTATAATGAATAACTCAGAAATCATCATTCAGCCGCATAAAAATACTGAGAAGTTCTAATTTCTGTTGAGGACAAATCACACAAATGTGGCCCTTCTATGCCAAACCCATTTTGACATAGGATGTTCCAACAAATCACTGGAAGACTTTTTCAGAGATAAAAACCTTCTCACTTTCCAGACATCTCTTTTATTAAATGCCTCATCCAGTTCATTGCAATCTCTCCATAATAGGCATAAGACCAAACACTAAAATATATCAGATGATAGAGAGAAAGATGAGAGTGATGAAGTTGGGATCTGAATTGCCACAGAAAATTACTTTATAATGTTAGATTGGACTCATGGCCACAGTCCCATAAAAGTGGATATTTATCACAGAGACAGACCCTTAGTCTTTGCTATACTCTATGTATGTATGAAGTCCAAGGACAGAGGTGGCCTTAAACCACCTTTGATGTCACCAGTCACAGGGTGCTGGGTTCTCTGATGTAAATTAGAGCAAAATGACTCTCACTAAAGGAGCTTGATTTTTTCTGGAGATGTTGCGAATCAGTCACACACAGGCATAGAGTCAAGTTCCTATACATTGGATGGGATCACATAGCCTGGCAGTAAGATATGTGCCACAGCACTTCTCTCTGTCTGGATGAGTGAGATCCTCTAGAATTCCATCTAGGGCCTCAGTTAAGGACCCATCTATTTACCACCACAGCATTGCAACCTGCACCTGCTTGACCCCCTTCAGAGAGTGAAAGAAATAAGCTCCTTGGACTGCTCTGTAAATCAAGGGTTGGAAAAAAACAGTCCTGTACTACCTTTTATTCCTACTGCAAAATGTGTTCCAGTTTTCAAAATAAATGTCAATTTTTGTTTCCTTTCTTGAGAATAGAGGACATTTCTCTAATGCATGAAGAACTCATGGAAAAGGAAAACCCTGCCTTTTTTATTTTGATGTGGGTACTTTCATTTTATCTAATAAAGAAAACAGCTTCTTCAACCATCAGCTTCTCATGTGGAAATTATGATTGCTATCAAAAATCTGGAGCCCAACAGAAAGAGATGAGGACATGACTCTGAAATGCTACAGTCTCTTTCCCTTTCTCCCTCTTTTTTTTTTTTTTTCCTTCCCTCTTCCTCTGCCACTTAGTCCAACTTTCTCTTACTTTCTCTTTAGTAGGAATCAAGGATTTCAGTAACACAAATTTTAGCACCAAAGCCGTCTCCTGTAAAAGCTGGGTAGTTTGGATCCAGGACTCTATACCTCCCACTTAGCTTCTATTTTAGTTACTGCTGACATATCCTTCAATCTCAGCATGGGATTAAGCACACAGGTTACCAGATGATTCTGTCCACTCAGTATAAACTTCACCACTGGGTTCCCACCCCGTTTCTTCCACTTGAGTGAGTTGCAGCCTTTCCCTCCTCCTTTTTCCACTTGTGATAGCTTATTCCTGAGGAATGAGGTTGCTAAATTATATTCATAGATCCTATTCTGCTCTGCGACTGTGTAAAATTAAAGGTCTTTCCTGTCTGAACAGGTTTACAAAATCCAGGAGTTTTGCTACTGTTGTCATGGTGCCTAGGGAAGTCTTGGGAAGCACAGGCAATAGGAAACCAGGCCCAGTTCTGCACAAGGGACTTTTTTTTGAAGGAGGGAAGAGGAGCCAGTGCAACTTCTGTGGATTTAGGAGACAAGCAAGCAGCTTCTCATGAAAAAAAAAACAACAGTTTAACTGGAAACTGCAAGGGCACTGGGCTTCACAGTCCCCTTTTCAGTACCTTGGCTTGAACAGAATCCCTCAGTCTCTCCTGCCACTTTGCAAAGGGGCCCCAATGAATCATTAAAGAGCAATGCAAGATAACTTCTCCTTTGGGTGACCACAATTTTGGTAGTGCAATGCTGGGGAAGGCTGAAGGGTAAGTGGGAAGCTCCCACATGGCCCCACTTCTGGACAGCAGCACAGAAGCAGGGACAGCCAAGCTGTACTACAGAACTGACTCATTTATTCAACACCACCAACCAGCAGCGTTTTAGAGGAACTGATCTAGGAACTGTATCTAGGCACTAAAACAACGTTAAAATATCGGCTACATTGGTCCTTACAGCCCCTTTCCCTTCAGTTTTCTCTGAAGGATGGCTTTTTCCTCCTGATTTTGTCTTCCCCTCTTGCTACCTTCCCTGTGTTACCATCTGGCCTGCTCTCTGTGGGACCTCGGACACCCTCTCACTGCCTCCAGTTTGCCATCTGGGCTTAGTAACACCAACCTCCATCCCGCAAGGATGTGCTTGTGGGGGTGATATTTGGTGAATTCATGTCTACAAGCACTCTGAGGCCCTTTTATGGCCTCACTAGAGAACAGGAGATGACTGGTTTGATTGCTGTTCTTTCTCCCACAGGCCATTTCTCAGGCTTCGGTCAGCACAATGCCCTGCCTAAGGCTCTCGTGCCCTTAATACAGGGACGTGATGGTTCCTGAGCAGAGAGCCCTCCTCATCCAAGTTATTTCTGCATCAGAGTTGCTGCACTATCCGGTGCAATCCAGGAAGAGGTGATTCCTCTTCTGCCTACCTGGCTCCCAGCAGGTTGTCACCTACTCTGTGAACTGAGCCAGAGGCTGTGCCCCAGCTTTGTTTTTACTTGGGGAATTAAATGCTAAAATGGTTCCTCCTTCCCATCCCCCGTATCTCCAGTCACAAAAACAAGCAAATGCTTGTGAGCTAATCCTGTGCAGAGACTTTATTAAATAAACACAACTGGTACTGGTGGCTTGTTTGTTTGGGGTTGCTTTTTTTTGCATTTGCTATCTTTGGAAAGCTAATCCTCTGGAGTTCACCCAGCGATTTCAGTCACCTCCAAATAACACTTACTAATAATCTTAATAAATCCATCTCCTAAGCAGCAGCCACTACTGCCTGGCACTGAAATGCACAGAACACCTCAGCAGCTCTGCTTCAGCTGACACCCTTGTTTACCTTAATCGTAAATGAAAAGGAGCACTTGCTGCATACATTCTCAAGTCTCCCAAATGGCTCTTTTGGGCGGCATGACTGAACACATCAGTGAAGGGGAAGGCAGTCAGGAGGATGTGACTTGCAGGCTTCCTCTCTTCCTCTGCCCCACTCCAAAACAGCTGCTGAGCACTTCTCACAAGGCTGCTCACATCTGGGGTAAGAAAGCCCTATTAGATACATGTGTAGCCATAAACACAGAGAAACTGCTTGATTTCTATGGAAAAATTAAACCCCTCCCCCATTAAAATAATGGTCCTAATCAAAGCAAGGGAACCTGGAGACATATTATCCACATTTTTGGTGCCCAGTCTGGTACTCTTGGCAAGAGATGGGGTGTCAGGACATAGAGCTTCTGTTCTCATCTATTTCACTGACATTGTGTATGAAACTGAGACAAGTAGCAAAAGCAGAGATCCATGGGGCACCAAGAATGGATAGTAAGCATTGCATGTGTCTCAGTCCAAAACTGCAAACCTAACTCTTCCTACATTCTGCAGCCTAATTAAGGTCCCTGAAAACTACTCAGGGCTCTTGGTTTTAACACTGTATTTCCCCTGCACTTGCAGATCCTCATGGAGGAGCTCAGTGATGATCTCATGCTGAACATGCTTCCTCCACTTTGCTCCCAAAGAACTTTGAACTGGCATGTAAGTTCCTATCAAATGTGTCTTTACAGAGAGTCTCCTGCAAGAAGTCTCCACTTCCTTCAAAACAACTTTGTAAGAGGCACTGCTCTGCTTAAGTATATTAACCCCTGGTGTTACAGACGGGAAAATTAAAGATCAGTGTGAAATGACTAGTTTAAAGCATACAGACCAGTGGCAAATCAGGTACCAACATGGAAAAAGGACCAGAGATTTCTTGCATGTAGATCCCCAGACTGCACAGACAGACCCCTTTGAAGTT
The DNA here is from genome assembly GCF_003259725.1 of Athene cunicularia. Lineage (NCBI taxonomy): Eukaryota > Metazoa > Chordata > Aves > Strigiformes > Strigidae > Athene > Athene cunicularia. The sequence goes on along the minus strand of NW_020799101.1, from coordinate 24,568,634 downwards.
CTTTAGTTTAATACTTTAATCACAGCTTATTATATGCTCTGAAATAGCTGGATGTCAGACATTATGCGTATTACCACTTGTCTGTATGCCTCATTTAGAGTGCCTGATACTAGAGGCAACTTCCTTATTGTGCCACCAGTGACATTCAGTGCTTGCTACTGTCTGGATCTAATTTTTCTGACTGGTTTTCAGTATCCTCTGTTTCACAAAGGGGAGGAAGCTCTTGGGAAGGATGTCAGGGTCTTGGCCTTGATTACACTAATTGAGAAGTGAGGTGGTTCCAAACCTTCATCGACAGAAACTGGTAGAGAAGTTTGTACCACTGATGCCCTGTAATAATGGAACTGGAATGGCAGGGGCTGGGCAGAAAGAGAGAATCCTATTTCTAATACAAGCTCATCCTTACTTACTGCCATCTCTTCAGAGTCAAGGCAAGGTTAAGCCAAACACTAAGAGAATTAAGAGGTTTGCAGTTTTTATCCTACATTAACCATTTGGCCTCACCCCTCCAAGCACCCGATTAGGATTTTATAAGCTAAACATTCTTCCAAGATTCTTGTGAGCCATTGGGGGACTACAGATTTTGGGGAGCTTATTTTTGTTCTGCTTCCCTGTGTTGTGCTCTCTGAGAATCTGAGTGCTATAGGCAGGGGCCAAATGAAGGAGAGAGATGCTAAACCAAACTGCCCACAGGAATTTACTATGTTGAGGCCCACTATGTGTTAAAAAAAAGAAAGAGAAGACTGTATAAGAAACACGCTATGAAAAGGGGCCTGACTGTTTGTGCAGGCAGGATAGATTACATTTAAAACATTTGTTATGGGAGCAAGAGTTTGCAGTCTGATTGGGGAAAAAGTAGAGAAAAGAAATGGCGGGGAAGAGAAGACAAAAGACTGTAGACAGAAGAGAGTACAGAAAAGAAATAGTCTCATTTTCTTCTTCATTCATATTTCTGAATTGTGAAGGCCTTTGTCAAGCAAGACATAAACAAAATGTGAGCTATCCCTGCACTGCCTTTCCCCTTATTGTATAGTAAAGGAAAATTCATCTGTGCACAGGAAGAAATGCACCTCCTACACTTAAAAGGAAAAGACTGAGCAATGCAGACATAGAATGACAGATAAATGTGGAGACACACAGATACATATGGGTATACAGGCACAGATACGCAGCAGACACAGATGTGAAAAAGAAACAACACGATACCCATGTGTGTGAAACAGACACCCCCAGGCATCGTGAGTAAAAGCAGCAATAAAATCCTTCTATTACTAGCATTTTGAACAACCAGACCAGCTTCACTGTAAAGCAAATAAAAAGCTTCTCCTCTTCAGAGCTGTGCTCCCTGTTGCTCCCTGCCACCCAGCATGGCAGCGAGCAACGGCTGCCGCACGGTCTCCCTCTTCCACCAGCCTTGAGTGCAGACACCCAGCTCGGCCAAGGTCTGTCTTTGCTGTCAGAATTTTTTATGCGGTACTAAAAATCTCAGCCAGTTTCATATGGTTAAAAGGCTGAAATCACTGCCTCTGACTAATCTTCATTTTCTCTTTAAGCTGCCCCTTCCCCCTCCGCTCTTTCTCATTGCGTGCTGATTACACGCAGCATTGCAAGGCACAAAAGCGAACTGTATTTTAGCTATGTGTGCATGACTGTACAATCTCCCGACCAGACCAACGTGTGCATTTCTCGATGACAACGTTGACACAGATCCCGAGTGTCGGGTGGCAAAAGCTGCAGCCAGTTTCCCATAAGTCTATTTCTGGTGCAATGCAAGTGCATGAGCATGGGGCTGGATGTATATTTAACTCCACATGTTTTAATCCAAAGAGGTCAGGAAATAGGAGCATGAATGCTCTTGTTGTGGCAGATGGGAATGTGTTGGATTGCCCACATTGTCAGGCAAGGGGCCCTGGGCCTGGAGGTAGTGCTGACATCATTGTCTCTCTCTGGGTTTTGCCTGGAGCTGCAGACAGAGAAAGCTGTGCAGGCAGTAACCCTTTCCTGCCTGAGCTCCCATCTAGCAGCTCTTCTACAAGCTCGTCTTTGTCACTGTTTCTGCAGTCCCAGGTACCGCAGTCTTCAAAGAAAATTGATTTGGGCCTGCTTATGCTCTGATATTTCCCTTCCAAAAGAAATAAACTTAAATCAGCTCATGGGGAGAAGGTTAAACAATGTGAGTGTGTCACCACAGCTGTGGGAAAACACAAGCCCCAAAAGAAAGCCTTGGCATTTATCATTCATATACACGGACAGGAGTGCACAAGGACACAAACCTTCTGCTGTAAACATGCAAATCTAAGTAAATTTAGGAGCTACATAAAAACTTGACATTTAAATACCCTTGACTCAAGGCAATCATATAAACCCAGGAAAAGGAACCGGCTCCAGCCTGTGCATCTTCAGCGCTTTCAGTGGTTTTCGGACCTTCAGGTGATGGGTGAGACACAACCTGCCCAGTTACCGCTCTGCTCTGCCCCGCAGGCACCCCTTTTTCTGACCTACTCATGCTCCCCTTTCCCCACCCACACAACCTGTCCCCAACACCTCAGCAGGTACCCACAATGTCACGGGAGTTAGACAGCAACAGCTCCCAGGGGACTTGGCACAACAGAGGATCAAGTGTTACGTCTGCAGAGAGGCTCTGGCAGTGCCAAGGGAGTATGCAAAATAAATCCTGTAAATCCAGAAAACTGAAGCACACACAAATATTAACATGTTTTCAAGCACTGCACCATGGCTTTTAGGCTCTCTTGACAGTTTATCTCCACTGTCCAGACTGATGTAACAGCAATTTGGAGAATTTGAATCAGCAACACCCATTCAGTACTTCTTGGGAATCTTTAAAAGCCCCTTTTCCTTGCACATCAGCCCTTTTCTTCACCATTCTTCTTTGTGGTGGCATGGAAACAAGCCATGAAAAAAAGGATTTTGCAGGAAAACAATTTGATTCTGTATTGCACTTTTCCACAGACATCAATCCCCTAATGATTTGGGGTCATTTTCTCTTGACTGTTCTTTTTATTCTAGCAACATAAAAAAGACCCTGTAAAAAATACTTGCTCACTGTTCAAATAACAGAGAGGGACTAACTCCCCTTGCCCTAGTAATGCCAGAGAATCCCACAAAGCACACTGACCTCTCCTTCACTCCCCCCCGTTCTGCCCAGGGATTACAGCAGTCTCAATACAGGCTTGTCCATGCATGGGCTGTGATTCTCAACCACTGCAAGATCTCCTGTGAATGTAATTTCAGCTTTATCCACATTTCCTGACTTCTCTGTATTCCCATCAGACTTTTGATGTAAAAGTAACCAACGTGGTTAACTCTTTGGAGCAGGAATTTTGCATTTTTACCTATCTGTAGATGACCTTAGATCAATACTGTGTTATTAAAAAAAATAGTATTTTGGTGGCGTATGTGTGTGCATTGAACTGCAGAGGGGAATACGAGGAAGAAGACAACAGTGGTTTGAAATACAACATGTTTAGGGTTTTTGTAAGGGGATTTGTGAAACTGGGGAATGACACATATCCTCAGTCTCACCTGTAGCTCCTCTGCAGTATAAATTAACCATTGCCTGAACTCAGGACTATGCATTTACTCTTCGCACACACATCCTCCTTGGGCAGCATTGCTGCTGGAACTGCAGCAACAAACAGGGTTCAGGCATAGTACATCGCTTTGGCCTCTTCCACTCTGTTGGGATCCACATTAGCCCACAGGTAGGTCAGAATTAAAGGAGTAAAAAAGTAAATTGGGGGCCACTTTCTGCTCCTGTTCTCCTAAACTGCAGCAAATGCAAATTCAGCTCATCTTGAACTCTCTTCCCATCTGTTTAATTTGTTGTAGAGTGACATATGACTGTATCCAATGAATGAATCCAACATGTTCTGTGTAACAGTTTGGTGACACAAATGTACATGTCAGATTCTTGTATGGATATTTATGCATAGACAATATATGTGTACTAAGCATGGTTTCCATTTTAATGTGTAATACAGATACACACATACCCCCCAGGTATCTTCTCAAGTGCATGAGACAGCTCCAAGGCATCTGATGGTTACTCGGTCCATAAGGCAGGAAGGACTTTATACTATAGTTAGAACTATACTTAGCAAGACCCCTTTGAGCATAAGGGGTCTTGTGCCTGCACATCCTCTGGCTGAAGCACAACATCACGGCCTCTCTCCACATCCTGTACCAGGCACAGCCCATGAAGATAAAACTATTGATTGTCCACTTTCAGTGCCTCAGATGATGGAATAGAAGACAGGCCATTAGGAGATGTTAAGAGTGCCTGGGCTGAAAAATGGTGTGAGGCAGGAAATAAGGGTGTGTCTTGCACTCCAATCTTATAGGTCTCCAATTAGGTGGCCTTGGTAAAACCTTGTAGACCATAGGCACCTCCTGTCAGTTACAAAAAAAAAAAATCTCTGTGGTGTCTGTGAACTCAAAAGTCTTCCTCTCTAAGGCCTTGTCTTAAGTAATTTGACAAATACCACTTCACAAACCTTGGATTTGGACTGCAGAGCAGTCCGATTCAGTTGCCTTCCTTTATCTCCTGCCGCTAGAGAAGCTTAACCCCTTCCCCGGGGCTCAGGGCAGAGGGCAGTGAGCCACGCAAGGCCGGTGAGTCAGCAGTCCTGAACGCGCAGCACCCGCACATGTTCAATGTCTACCCGGCTCTAGGGGTATGAGAAGAAACGCACCGTTCCCACAGAGTTTATGTGCATATGCCTGGGGCTTACGCCAGCGTTTCAGGAGTTTGCCTTAAATTATATGGTGCGGGTTTATTTGTGTGTAAATCTACGCGCGTAAGAGCGAGGAGCAGTTTCTGCTGGGATCACCAGAGGGATTTGGTTTTTGCTAGGAAAGGGTTAACTGGAGTGCCCTTGCTGAGCTCCCTGTCTCCTTGCATTCCAGGGTAAATGGTGTTTTGCAGAGCCCGGTTACCTATGGCAACAGCAGAGAGGAATATTGCAGGCGAATCTTCTGAATCACAGGATTTACAGCCCATATGTTTATTCTGCAGTGAAACACTTCCAGCCCTGCTTCTGATGTGAGCTGGGAACCGCGAGAGGGCTTTGCAGAGCCATTTAAAAGGCAATGTGAGCTGGAAGCGAGGCATTTTTAATCAAAGGCCAGGTTCAAAAAAGAAAAACAGCAGAATCAGAGGAGCCTACGGAATGAGCTCTACTGTCACAAAGCATACCTGTAGTCACGTGCCACTGCCATTAATAACCTCCACACAATTTCGTGGCTACATACTAACTCCCTGAGTTTCCAGACTCAGACGCAGCTCTTGCACAGCCACCCTGGGCAAATCAGCAACATGAAGTGGCTCGGGGGCCAGCCCAGCCACCCCCGACCCCTCGGCCAGCCTCTCCCGGCCTAAAGGCACCTTCAGAAATACCTGCCCTGGGTACTGCCCCGTCGGCAGCAAGCGTACATTAAAGCATCTGTTTTCTGATGTGTGCAGGTACAACTGACTTACAGATCACTGTATGGATGCTTTTTATTATGGCTTTACAAAAGTTTGAATATGATTTTTTTAAATGATCACAACTGGAGAGAATGCTTTCAGCCTGTTAAGTATTAAGCATATTTATGGCATAGTTTGAAAAATAAGAGTACAATACATGCTTTTACATATAATTTTGAAATGCCAATGGCTTTGCTGAACTAACTACATCTCATCTCATCCCTTCTGAGAAAATAAGCAGTTCCAGGCCTGGCTAAGCTGTGGTGGGGAGATCATCTGGGAATTCAGGAAGCTAACGGCACAAGCCAAGGAGCTATGGTTGAATGCTTGAGCAAAGATTCATTTCACCTAACTCTAGCCCTCCAAAAGTCAGGAATCTGGTCTCGGCTCCCTCTGTAGTCAGCAGAGATAAATTCTATTGTTCAAAGACAACTCATCACACTTAAAAGAAATACCTGTGCAATTGAGCGTGTGCATGCAGGTGCATCTCCTGGTACTGGAGACAGTAATGTGATCCTGATGCAGGCTGAGGGCAGCTCACTGTAAAAACAGCTAGACAGACACATCAGACCGAATTCACATAGAAACGGCCAATTTATACTCTTCTATCTGGAAGCTGAATGCTCCCAAATGTTGCTACTTCTTTACTAAGAAATTCGCAGTGTATGCTACATATGAATCTAGCTATCTCAAAGCTTGTGAGAAAAAACGCTATTCTGGCTGAATGAGGAGCTGGACATTTTGCAGGAGTCTCCTACTCATTTTTGAAAGCGCAGAGGCAGGTCATTGCAAACTGTACTTGCTGTAACCTAGGAGGAATTTGCCTTGCTGATAAATATTTAACAGCCACAAAGGACTGATCTGCAATGCCTTGTATGGACACCCTTTCAATGGGTTCAAAGCAGTACATGCCATTTTTCAGGGCTGCAGTTCTAAATATACGTGTTTTTTGGAATGGGCAAGGGGAAGGAAAAATAAGATACAAACCAGTTGAATCACAGAGCTTCTGTGTGAGCCCTCAGAATTCAGAAATGGGCACATCTGTTTAACTCAGATTTTTGTTCCATTTGGCTAAAAATAAAACATTTACTTCTTACTATTTTTCTTTCCCTCAGTTTAGAAAAGAAAACAGAATCCAGGTTTATTGATCCAGTGAAATTTATTTGGGAAATTACTTTGATGCTGTGGACTAAGATAAACAGTAATTCATAATATACACATCAAATGATCATGCAAATCACAGAAAAGGAGAGAGAGAAGGAGAGTGGGAAGAAGAATTCATCCCTTAGATGGTAAATGAATGGGTCTTTAAAATAGGAGAACTGACAGGGTATCTGCCTGCCTATCTGTTCATTGCTTTTTTAAGGCACTCATCTATTGTATACAATCATCAAATACAAAATTAAAACTTGAATTTGGTTTGCCTATTCATCATTCCCAGGTTGAGCTTTTTTGTTTGTTTGGGGGCTGTATTCAAGCCCTCCTTACAGAAGGCAGATCTGAGAGGCAGTGGGGTTTGCATTATGCAGTGAAATCACTCAGACTTCAGATGATTTTGGTCAGACAGAGGGAGGGGGTCTTTCTTTTTCCCTACAAATCAATCCTGGAATTTGCCTCCCTTCTGGCTGAGGTCGTAAGGTTTTAGAAAAAGAACCATCAATTCTGCTAGCAGGAGAAATTTTGCGTGGTTTAAGAACGAAGAGTAAAAGCGATCTTTCCTGCAAATGCGTGTGTGTGCGTGTGTGTGTTAGTTTCTCATTCTCCACCATTTCCTGAAAGCAGGGCTTGGGGAAAAAGCACACAGACACATAACATTTTTCCATTAGCAGAGCAAGCGGGGGAAGGTAATGGGTTGGGGGGAGGGGGTGGTAATCAGAGATCTGCTTAGTCTTCATAGAAAGAAAAATGCCTGGGCGCCTGCTTTGCCATAAATTGCATCTGGTGGTTGGAGCTACAGCAAGTTATTAAAGCAACTGCATTAAAGTCATAATTCAGCAGGTCAGCAGCACGCTCTGCAACCCCTCCTCCATCATCCCTCCCAGCCCCATTTTCTGAAGGGACCAAACACTGGTGGCCTGAATCAGCTCCTGCTGCCGCACTTGGTGGCTTTTTTCCCTGGGAGGGGAGGGAAAGGGGAGGAAGAGCCGGCGAGCTCACGCTACTGAGTTAATTTGCTTTGCAGAGTCACGGAGAGATGGTGCTGCCCACCCAGGCCTGGCGATACAGGAGAAATCCTGCTTCCCAAATTTAGCTTTCCACACAGAGCAGCAGTGTGATTCCCGGGCTCCAGGCCCCCTCCTGTTCTATAAGTCGTTCTCCCAGCTTCCTCGGTGGGCTGGGAGACGCCGGGTGGGGTGGGGGGGGTGGGAGAGAAGAGAGATGTCAGCGTACCTTGGGGATGTGGTTGAAGGCAGAGGAATGTATGCTGCTCGTGCCCGATCAGATGGAGTAACAGGAATGGAAACTACATCCCACAAACCCCAAGATGGATGCCGGAGCAGGGGCTGTAAACAGCCAGCTTAGTGGAAAGCTCTCACTGTCGAGGTCAGAAGCTGGCTTGGAGGAGGCAATATTTGTCTCACATTTTGTGTTAATATATTTGAGCTGCTCCCCGCCTCACTGCTACGATGAAAGCTCATTTCAGATAATAGCTTCCATTTCGTTTTCCTTTATAAAAAAAACAGGCACATACAACATTAGTGCCAAAAGGTTCAGGAGTCCCCAGCAGCTTCTCTAATAACAAGATTGTGCACATGTGATTAAAAAGAGATTTGCAGGGGAAAAACCTACAAACCCCAAAACTAAAGGGAAACAGATTTTCACCTCTGCCTCTCAGAATCCTCTAAAAGCAGTGATTTATTAAAAATCAAGATTTTTTTTTTAAGTGAATCACCTTCCAAAGATCCTTCTAAAAATCCTCAAATGAAGAAGGTCACTGTGATTGGGGTTTTGTCACTTTTTGTAGATGTGACCCATTTCTCATATTTTCAAAGGGACAGAAGTGTGCTGGAATCACCCTTGCACCCTCAGAAAGCACACTGGGGCTCTGTTTTTACTGGCTTGGCTGTGGGGAGCACTGCAGGCCACAGGACACCTTACTTTCTTCAGATGAAAAGTATTTTCTTAATGAACCTAAGGAGGAACACTGAAACTAAAACTACTGAGATGAGAAGTAGGTGCATGAGGTCACCCAGAAATGCCAGCTGAAGAAAAATGCCAGGTTTTCAATACATTTTCATGGATGTGGGCCTAGAAAGCAGCATGCAAGAGGGAAGAAGCATACACACCACTATTCCCTTAGTAGCAAAGATTCCTTGCTTAATACAGACATGCAAATGTGTATTTTTTTCTGCAGATCACGTGTTAGAGACACTCCAATTTTTCCTTCTGTTTTTCAGTAGCAGTATAAATACGTAACTCTCAGACTCCATCAGAACACTGGGGGATGGGTTTCTTCTGCTACCCAGGCTCCACAAAATTGTCACACAGCTCCCTTGATGCACAGCCACACTTACACTCCTGACTATGGAGGACAAGTAGAACACGCCACCGCCTTCTGGGTCAGGGTTTTTTATTCCCATTGAGATTTTATTATAGGCTTGAGATCCTCTGAGAATTAAATCCACTGCTTGTCTGCAGAATAGATAATGGCACGGCAAGCTTCCCACATCACTGCCTCCTGCCAATGCAGCTCAGCCCTGACCTGGCTACCATTCATGACTGGACAGAGTAGAGTTCATTCTCCAATTCCCATTCATAGCCACTGGCCTTTGCAAACAAGGAGCAATTTAGAATACAATTTGATTTTTTTTTTCAGAAGGGAAACCAACCAGCAAACCAAGCAGGGACTGAGCTGTGAGCTACTAAAATAATTTCAAATAGATTTCTTGTAGACAATGTGGATGGCAACAACTTTTGAGAGCTACTGACCCAAGGAAAGTAAAGAATTAATAATACAAAATTAAAATGCAAGCTATCCTGTACCCACACAGAGCTGCTCCAAGCTTTGTGTGTGTGGCATTTGGTGGTGCCACTTTGGAAAGGAAACACTTGTCACTGCAGGCTCACTCTCCAGCATTTACTAGAGCAGTAGATTTTTGTAGCAGTGGTGACCTAAGCACACAAGAAAAGTAAGCATGTGATGGGAGAGCCTGTATGGCTGAAAGCTCGTCTGTATTTCGCAAGACTAAAAAGTTGAAAAAAGATACTGCCTCTGCCTATGAACCTCGCCTCTACAGCTTGCCCCTCATTCATGTTTGTGCTTCGAGATTGCAGCAGTTCAGACAAGCACTAGGCATTACAGCTGCGATTGCTGTATTTATTATTCTGGATACCACAGCAATGAGACAGACATTCCTATGTGAGGTCTACGATTTTCCCCCAAATGTGAGGATATTAGTCAAGCTCACATCACAATGTGTAAATAGTAGTCCGCCGTATTTCCAGTGTTATTTCCAGCAACAAGGGGGCAGCAGGGAGCCTCGAGCAGAGCTCGGCATAGAGCAAGGGCAGACGGGCTTCAGCTCCTTATTTCCAGTCTCCGGGCAGTGATGGAGGAAAGCCCACTCCCTGAGGAGTATGATACAGCCAAACGCCAGGAGAATACATGGTGTTTCTCAAGCAGACGAACTGGGACCTGCTAGGTCATACTCGTTTCTCATTTCTAAAAAATCTGATGGTACAAATAATCTTTCTTCATCTAGCCTTTATGCTGTTTCACCAGACTCGTAAGGGACAAGCTACTCTCCTTAGCATTTAGATTGTCAAGAAGTCAGTTGCTGATCTTCTGTATATAGAAATTTACCTTGCATATGTACTGGGTGTCACAATTCAGGTGGGTTTTGAGATAGAAACCACCATTTCAAACCTGCAGGTGCACCTGCACCAGTGGGACAGAAGAACCATGAATGTAATTTCATTTTCTACAGGATTTACCATAGGGACTATCCCTAGCAAATTCTTACCCCTGTGGCTGCTGGAGTGCTGGCTGTCCACCTTTCTCGCAGCCAGGTGTACAGAAATCCACCCATGGCCATCTCTCTACATCCTCCCCTAAAATGCCACACAGAGAAACTACCTGTGAAATGTTTCTGGCATTTTGGAAGCATTTAGTGTGTAGGGCTGCAAAAAACTATTTGCAGGGGCATTAGAGACATGCACAAATTAAAGGCAGCATGTGTTTATTCCTACTGTTCAGACAAAACTGCAGTATAATGTTCAAGAAGAAATCTGAGGGCAGCTTAACTGAGCAAACTACAGTTTAGCCAGATCTAGAACTGCTGTCCTTCCCTTCAACAGGGCTTCTCACTAAATCACAGCAGCTGTCCCTCCAGCGCCAGCAGCAGCCGGGAACACAAGGAACCATTTTTTCTCTCTTTACAGCGCAGAAGCAACACAGGAAAGTCACAGAGCAGCACTGAGTCAGGGCTCTGCGGCACAGTAAATTTCTGAGGCTGCCTGGTATTCTAGGCACATCCTTACGGCAATAAACTCCTCAGCATCATATCCCAGCCAGGAGAGAATCTGGAGCAGCTAAAAATACAGCCCCTGCATCTCAAAAGCTTGCACACAGCAAACTGCTGCCTGCGACCTCCACATCCTCCTCTCCCAGCACACACACCCAAGGCAGGTGGTGATCAGTCCCAGCCCTCAAGGCAAGCATGAGCGAGAGCACTGTATATGGTGATGGGCATTACATACAAATTTAGGAATAAACCTGGTAGGAAGAATAATTTTTTTCTTGCCTAGCACATGAGAAAAGACAGGTGGGTTCTGCATTCCCTTGGTGTTTGAGGGGTGATTTTTCCTCATTTTGCTTTGCTCACTTAAACACTCCAAAGATTCTGGCATTAGCAGGCACTATAAATCTCGAGGACACCACAGGTGTGACTGGATTATTTATAGCTCTGCTTTTACATTACCAGCTCCAAAACATCACATAAAGAAGGAGGTAATGAAATCTCCACCTCTCCAGCCGTCGCTCTCTAATCTGAAACGGCATTTCCAGGAGCCATTTTCACTCAACCAGGGAGTCTAGGAACAAACACGTTCTCACCCTCCCACTCACTGTCAGACAGCCCCACAACTGGCACACACATACACAATCACACACACATTCATGTTCTACATTTCTCACCACGAGATACAAAAAGTCTCATGCATTTGCAGTTTATCACATGCAAACATACGCATCTCTTTCAGTCACGCAAATACACAATTGCAAACACATTCTGGGTTAAATTCTATTTTCACTTATGCTATGCAAATATAAAAGCTGAATACTTCCATTAAGATAACAGATTTACAACTGTGTAACTGAGATCAGAATATGGTGCTGACTCTCTCATACATAAATTTCCATAGTTGCTCCTGAATTTGTCTTTTTCCTCAGCCGCCTCTCTGTGCATTAATCATTCAACATTTAAATCAGCCATCCACTTGCTTCTTTTTGCTTTGTCAATGAAAATTGTTCAGCATTAATTATAAAACTCATTCTCTACTGAGGTTTTCTTGGCTTTCTTTCATTAGTGGGTGGAAGTGTCAATTTACAGTCATCTTGTTCTGTCTTCAAAAATACCCTGTGTACCAGCTATACTGCAGAACACATTCTCTTGTGTTAGAGTGCCTGTGAATGTGTGTGTGAGCTTGTGAATGTGTGAGCTTGTGAATGTATATGCAAGATTGAGAATGCATGTGCATACATGTGCATATGTAGAAAAGATATGGAGATTATGTTTGAATTAGAAAGGCTAAATGTTTCTCAGGCTTTATTTTACAGTTTGAATTTTAACCACTTTCTGAATCTAAAGATTTTCATCCTAGGGATATAGATGATTTCAGGTTACAAAGTAAAGGGTTTATGGCAACTGCAAATTGTATGTTCTAAATCAAATGTCTTTGGCAACAACAATACAATACAGATCTAACTTTACACAGCGGTAAAACCTCTCCAGATTTGCTTTCCTATTTTATAATCACAAGGATTGGACATTCCTGGTCCAGCACCTTGTGCAATCCTGCAGTACAAAACCAGTGTGAGTACTGCAGTGCACATGGTAAGATAATAAACCAGTACGCTGTAGCCAACAACACATCACAAGGCAATAAAACGCAAAGGCTGGAGGATTGGTTTAAATGGGAAATACTTTAGTGTATGGACTGAATACAGTAAGGCGGAGGCTGACTAAACTTGTCTTTGCAGGTATGATTTTCACAATCATGAATGTTTTACTTCATTACTACAAAGCAGAAACCACACCAGCAAGTAAATGCTTTCCAATCTTTTCATTATACCGGGATGCTGCAACCTATATTTAACCCAAGGGGAGGGATGTACTCAAGAAACAATTCTCTCATTGGCAATAATTTCTTTTATCAGTTATATAGAAATGTTAGACCGCTTCAGCTGCCAACCAGGGATTACAAAAAGGAGGAAGAAAAGGCAGCCATGAGAAAGCTGTATCTCTCTGCAAAAATGTATTATGAACCAACATAAGATCTGAGTCAAGAAACTGAAGTAATCTCCAAGGCGACAACAAAAAATGAACAATGCAAATGCTCTTCCCCTTCTGGGATTCTGGTATGAGTTTGTCCTGTCCTAGTACCGTTATGGTGTCATCCCCTTCACAGGTGCCTTGCTTTGTGGAAAGCGATGGTTCAGATAACCAGGTATGTGATGTGCCAACTCTCTCCCCTTCCCCCAGATCTTAATTCTGTCTGTGCTGGTGGCCACTGAAATATGGTGCCTGTTCTGTATGCTCTGCACTGCTGAGATGGACTTGCAGTTTCAGTTCAGTTTCACAGAACTGCTGCCCACCACAAACCCCTGCATTGCAACAGGCAGTAATTGCCTCAATTGCAGAAAACACCCAAAGTAAAAGGCTCAGAAAAGAGATCAAGAATGGAATCTATCCTGAACACTAACCTGGGGAGAAATGGGAAGCTGTTGAGAGGAGGAAGTTAATATCACCCAAGCTATATACATTCTGTGAAAAACAAGAAACCTTCAATCTCAAAGACTATCAGGCAGTGCTTTTCACTCCTACTGAAAAATTGGAAAATAGAAAGTGTCTTTTTACTCTATGATGGAATGAAAATAAGTAGAAATAACAGTATTTAGTCAAATAACAGAGCATCTCTCCAATCTAACAGAAATTGTGCTTTAGCTACACACTCAAGAGAGTGAGCTGGGAATACAGCCCAGGGTTTGGGTTTATTTATTTTGTACAGAGCTCTGCATGTGCTGCTCTGATGAGGTTAGCACACAAACAAAGAGGCAAAACACTGTTAGTCAAGCAGGGGTCTCTCTCCCACTGATAGAACAGGAGGAAAATGGTGAGTTTGATTCTCAATTATATCAAAAACGTTTTGTATGCCTGGGAGCAAAAAGAAAGGAGCTCGAAGTCAAGTCTGCATTTAAGGAGCACTTTCTCCAGTGTAGGTAATCTGGGAAAGCACTACAAATGTAGTTGGAGTTTATACAGGCAAGTCATGCTTCTGTGGTATCAGGAGCAGGCTCACTAGGTGAGGAGACTAAAGGACCTGTGGCCCTGGCTCTGCCATGGCTTCCCATGCAGAGCACAGGCTTCCAGTCACACCATGCAAAAGTGCTTTGCAACTCTCCTTACCTTTCCCTCCCTGCCTGCCACTGCATCTTCCTACAGAAAGTAAAATTTACCCCAGCTTGTCTCCCTTTCTCAAGTAAAATAACCTATTCCAAGAAAAGCACAGGTTTGCCATTATAAACACACTGACACTAGAAATTCTTACTAGCAAAGCTATGCTGGTCAGAAATCATCTAATATCATATTCATGTCAGCAAGGCTATGACAAAATTGCCCTTAGATGGACAGAAAGGTATTTTGTGCCAAGTTCTAATTTACACCCATAACTCTTTACAAGTCTTGCCAGTGTGAAGGAACCTTGGAAGAAGCATATACCATACCTGTTTTGACCCTGCTTGCACTTCATACTAGTGTGAATAAGAATTTGGAACTGTGAGTCCATATGTGCCTCTAAATTGCTTCTAATTTTTCTACATGCTTATTTTAGTAGTATTTGTCACCCATGTGTATGCAAATAAAGCTTGCAGAGGAGTTCTGAGTAATAGGGAGAAAACAGCCTACCACTATTTATTAGACTACAGCTGATGCCACAGTAAAAAATGCTGTTGGTAATTTTAGTTTCCTTCCTCAGGGACACTTCCTGCCCTTCCACATCATTATGAAAACTGCTGGTGACAACACATCTGATCCCAGTACTGGGAGCTCCTCACAGAGACCCATAACGAAACAGGCTCTTGAGCCTGATTTTTAATTTTTCTGCTAATCTTCCAGGTCCAGATCTTCCCTCTCTTCCAGATCAGAGGTGAAACACATGACATGGCAGAACAAATGAAGCTTTTCTATCCCCTGCCCATGGTCTCCTTCTCCTAAGATCACATAACTTCATTCACAAGAACTGTCAGGCCAATTCCTTTCATAGCCATGAAATTACCTGAAAGAATTTTGTGCATTTAGATTTTAGTATTGTATTTTTACACTTTTCATCTTAGGTTTCATTGTCTGTTAAACCGTCTTAGACTTTGAAAGCCACATTTCCCTCTGAGTGATTCTGTCTTCTTCCACTTGGCAAGTGTCACATTTTTCTGTGATTTTCCGAGATCATTTAAAGCAACAGGATCCCTTTTATTTACTTATCTCTCTGGGCATTCACATCATTGCTCATTTCTCAAGAAAAATGCACAGCTCCAGAATTACTGCCCCTGCAAAATATTCCAGAGATGCCCACCTACTTCACCTGACCTCCAAAACTGGTGACAGATTCTGCTTTTTCCTTAAGTGAAAATGATGAGTGATTCAGATATAAGTTTTCAGCTACTCTACATATTAAGCATACACTAAATTTGAATGAAATAATTTGCACATGTGCAACCTACATTTATGCATGCAAATCAGGCAATTAGGTACAAAATTACCTGATTTGCATACATAATGCTAGAACTGAGCAAGTAATATGCAACAAAAACATATTCTATTAATATTATTTTCTTCTGTTCTGAAATTAGCTGCAACTGGATTAGGAAATACTCAAGATTTTCATCAGTCAAAATGATTAGTCTGTTTGATGAACATTTCTAGGTCTACTGATGTGCTGGCTAATTATATATATCAGATGATACCGATTTTGTACCATGTTTGGTAACTTACCATGGATTTTACAACAAAATGTGCAATTCCACCTTTTTCACATTTAGAACTTGACTTAAAATTCATTTGAACAAATAAATCTTGAGTGCATGAATATTAAAGCACTGCAACACAGATGCCCCCCAAATTTGCTTTTGAATTCAAATATTCGTTGAAATTTTTTTGCTGTTTGTGCAATCCAGCTGCTTTTCCATGCATAGAAATATGGAGCTGCTGTAAAGGCAGTGGCATATGTAGAAAAAGAAGCCAGTGAAAACAGAGTCTATGGAGTCTGAAGGATATTTCCTACAGGACTGCAGTTGTAAGCAGACAGGTCACACCTCATAGATAATGAAACAAGAAGCTTTCCCTTGGCACAGCAATACCAGAGGGGCCTGCCTTACTGGAAACTAAGTGCATACCCTGGGAGGGCTCTGGTGACACCCTTGACCCTGACCTCTCCTCTCAGGTGGCTCTCTGCCTCCCACTGCCTCACTGCTCTGCACATGTACCAACACACTTCTTTTGGTTTGCTTCCCTTTGCTGTGTTCTGTCTTGCTCAGAAGGCAAACTCCTCAGGCTCAGACCTGTCCTATTTGTCTATAAAGTCTTATGCATACTAAGGGGCTTTAGCTGTAGAATAAATAAACAATAACTGCACTTCTGCTGTGGTGCAGAGACATTTTTGCATGTCTCTAACTGTTCTCATGGGCTTATCTCCAAACCCCTTTAAGCGGTTCATTATCATTTTTAAGATGGGGTCACCAATACTCTTTCAGGTGAGGGCAGATCTATGGTTCCTGTAATGGCAGTACAAAGCTCCACACACCATTCAGCATTTAATTCCTCATGCATCCTGACATTTGCTTTCTGATCAAAGATGACCATTTTACAGAGGTGAGCTTCAAGTGAGTTATCCAGTGGCAGTCAGGTCTTCCCCCAGATATTCTGGCATCTTTAAAACTAGGCAAAACACGGAGGAAAGTGATTTTCTTACAGTGTGTACAACTGCGTATGACATAAATTTCACCTGCTACTATCTGGCTCATTCACCTATCACCAGTGTGCCAGGTCCTACTGGGTTTTTATGTCATATGCACTTTCAAAATTTTCAACACTCTTGTTCTTTCTCCTTTCATATTTAAACTGTAAACATTTCTGAAAAGACCACGTCTATTTTAAAAACTACATTGGACATATTTGGCTAATACAAGAAAATAAAGACCATCAAGATATTTTACAAGATCCACACTTTAAGAGCCATTATCTTGTGACAACCTTGCCATTGATTATTTGTTGTCTCTCATTTCAGAAACTTCTCACTGTTTCTTATTCATAGATGAACTGGTAATGAGGGACTCTACACTGCACAACCTCTTTGTCAACTGTCTTATTTACTTTATTTGCAGTGCCTTTGCTGCTCTGCAAAGTTTTACTGCTCATAACTATGCAACCATTTGGCTCTTATTTGTCTGTCTATCATAATACCTTCAGAGCATCTGCCAAGCATTTAAAATCATAAAACTCTGTGTGTCTCCCTCTCTTTTTCATCCCTGCCTGCTGAAGGATAGAGTTTGTCTAGTTTTCCTTTCTTGCCTTTGCCTCTGGCACTCATTCTTACTTCATCCTCTATTTCAGGCTAAGGGTCTCCAGATCTCCTTGACACATGTCCCAGAAGAGATATATTTCCATTTCTTGATCTTTCCTGACAGCAACCATCTCTTTCCACACTCAGCAATTTCATTTCTGTAAGGAAATAAATACAGTTACAAGTCAGCACCACCTTTGTAAGCTCAAGAATTTCTAAGAGGTACTGAAAAGCCATGCAGGCCAAGAACGTTAAGTGTACCTGTAAGTGGTATGTATTTCAAGCAACGGGGGTAAAAAACAACAGTAATTCTTCTATCCCAAGTAAGGTGTACTTCATTCTAATCCTAACATCCATCACACTTCCAAATAAACAATGTCACTTAGAAAGGTCTCGGAGCCTTTCATCATTCATATTCGTCACACGTATCTAGTTTAACCTCACAAATTCCCAAAGAGGAAAAAAGGATTTTGTAGGGGATGCTATGCTTATACCATATACAAAGTTTCCTTGATATATTTGCAAACAAATTACTAAGTGTAACCTGCCTCTTAAGGAGCCATGGACCTGGAACAAACCAGCTATGTAAGGTTATTGAACCCAGCAGGGAAGGAGCCAGACAAATTACAGAAAGGACTTAGTAGTGGGAGCAAATTAAATGGGTGACTTTGTGTGGTTTGCCTTGCTGTGGCAAACAGGCCCCTCTAGCTATGCATTCAAAAGGGGACAAACTGCTGACTGAATGGACTTACGACCCTGAGACAGAATAATCCTTGGGGAAAGTAAACCAGAAGTTTGTGCACCATGAAGCATGTTGACAGGCAAATGGACTATATCATTAAGAGAAAACAAGAGCAGCTACATAAAAGATAATGGCAAAAACGTATCTCAATGGATATCTCATATATCTCAAAGCATTCTTCTGTTGTGATGAGGAAAGACAGAAATGTTGTTTATCTGCAGCTGAAAAACCGGCAACAGACCAGGCACTCCTCCTGCAAAGTCAACAAAAGCAACAGGCACTGCAGCTTGCACCTCAGCACGAGATATTGCTGCAATGTATGCTGGCATGGGGTCTCGCGGGTACTACTGGACTGGCAGAACATAGTTTGGGCCAGCTTAGCTCTGTGCTGATGGAGCTAAAACATTACCATCAAATGCTCATCTGCATTTCTGCATGTGTAGTGCTGCTGGCATGGAGAGTTAAAACTGAGTAGCTCCAGAGAACCTCCCCAGTGAGAGGGGGCCACAGAGCACAGAGAGCGTTGAGCTATTTGGCTCTTGTTCTGGCCAGGCTGAGACTGGCTCCAGAGGCATACTGTCATTGCATCTGGGCTGCATTACATTCATGGGAAATGTGCTCATTTATAGCAATCAAACAGGCAGCAGGGAACATCACTACCTGTACGTTCAGAGATAAGAACCGTAGACTTGGAATGACATCCACAGGATCTGCTGCTAGACCTTAAGCTGACTGCCACTCTAGGTACTCCTCTGCAAGTAACATGATGGAGGAAATAGTGGTGGAGGGAATTAATTCATGTGACAGACCACAGCACCCTGCTACAAAAGGCAGAGAAGACTTGTAGCTTGCAGAAAAGTTTTAAAAGAATTACTAGTCCTACATCAGCTTACAGAAGGTCCTGCTGAGAGCAGGGAAACTCCAGTAACATGCAGCTGACGTGCAAACTTGCGCACATGAAGGGATTGTTCGCTGGAGTATGTATAGATATGTGCCCAGCATATATAGACATGTCATGTGCCATTTGAGCCATGGGTGGAGAACTCTGTTCAACACAGCAGCTTCCTGCATGAGGCAATCAGAGAAAGTCTTGAGTACAGAGTGAGGGGTAAAATGCTGAATTGAGACCAAATGGTCTTCAATTGCATGGATACTCCACTGTTGCCCCAATGAAAAATCAAGAGAAGTCTGGTGACTACATTGCCAGGCTTCCTCAGAGAACAACAGCCAAAAAGGCTTAAGAAGCTTAGTAAAAAGAGCTACCCAGACCCAGACATCTTTAAGCATCAAGGAAAGCTGGTGTATCAGTATGCAGACTTGACAACCCTGAAACAGAACATCATTGAGAAGTCTGTGTGTTAATGAGATAGGTCCCCATCACACCGTAGAACTGGTTTGGACAAGACCCTGAGGGTGATCATGTTGTATGCTGCTGAGGATTGATCCCTTAAATGCTTGCAGCAAGTAATATGGTGACTCTCACAGCAGTGGGAAGGAACCAGGTCTACGAAGAGCTCATCTGAGGAGAAAACTGTGTGGAGCAGGTGACAGCCTACAGTTCCCACAGACTTGGATCGAGATAGGAGCATGAAGGGTCTGCTTTCAGCATAGAAATAACCTTTCTCTGGTCTGGTCTCTTGGTTCTAAGGTTTAAAGAATTATTGGCTTTAAGCATTTGCCATCTTTCCTGGGCTGGAGGGCAGACCTGATACTATACAAGTGCTGGGTAAATGAGGAAGAATACAGCTGTATCTACAGGCTTTGTGCTGGAAGGATTTTTTTCCTTAAAATCATAGAAAAGAAATCTTTAATTTTTTGCAACTCCTTATTTGCAACAGCAGGAAGGAAATGGGGGGGAGGGTAAGTGACTTTAACCTGATGTTGCTGTTTTCAACAAAGGCGCTATTAACAACTGTTATTGTTATACAGTTCTACAGAGTTATGTTGCAATTAATTTCCATAGTGACGTGATCATGTCATATGTTCTGGATTATAACTCAAGAGGGAGAAGGGATGAGAAAAGCACATAATGAAAAATATAGAGCAAAACCTGTCATGATTATTGCTTGAATCTTGAATGTTCTTTATTAGTCCAATTTGTTTAAACAGTGTTTATTTGTAGGTAATGTGGAGGATCCAGCCAGGCTGCACCTGCCTCCCCAGGCATGCTCAAACACAGCCTGGGATTGCACATTTTCAAGGGAGAGAGGGTGGAGTTCCTCCAAATGACAGAACCTTATGTGAGGAGGAAGTTTCAAGCTGTAACTTGCAAAATATGTAAAACACACTACTGTAAAAATCCAGCCATCAGAACAAGGAAGACCTAGGCAGAGAGCTGCAACTAATCATGCAAAAAGCTGAAAGGATTTGCTTTTTGTATTAAGCATGTGCAGTGCAGTTCTCAAGAAACACTGTTGTCTCTTCTAGCATGAGGAAAGACAGGTACACATGAGAATTTTTGCATCATTTCCTGGTATTTAACTGTCACACAAGCCACCAGACATCCTATCAAGGATGCTGACTAATGAATCTATTTTAGGCTGCAGGTCCTTGTTAGCACAACATGACTAGATGTCCATGGATCACACAAATGATACTACCCTGATGGCTGCACCTCTGGCAGCCTCCCCTCCAGCAGAAATGATGCAATGAGCACACACAGTTGAATGAGTACAGTTGAATGAACAGAGAGTTGACTGCAGGAGGTGGGGGGAGAACCACTCAAAACCACAGCAAATGTTTGCCAAAAATGAGAGTGTACTTACCAAGGTACAGCTCTTGAAAGGCTGCATCCTTTTGATAAGATACATGGCATAATCTTTCACTGAGGGAGGTGGGATAAAATAGATGTGCCAACTGGCCTTTCTTATCAATGCAGTCTGAGTTCTTCAGGGAGGAATTATCTTTACATGTAACAGGGAGTCAAGCACATCAACACTGAGCAAGTAATAAAAAATATTCCAAAATTCAATGCTGCAGGAAGACGAGAGCTCTTTCAGTTGTTTTAATCCTAGACATCTGTACCTTCTCATTTTATTTTACAGAAATAATTTACAGACACCAAGGAAGAGAGTTCTAAGAGAAAATGTCTGACATATCAAGATAGATCAAATAAGCCCGCAACATCTTCAAATCAGTGGCCTATATTTTTCAGTAGCAGACCAGATATTCAGGCTTCCCACTCCCTCCCTAGTTCTGCCCCTAGCTCCGACACAAATAAAACCTACAAAAGCATGTTGTCCTTACCCCAGCTATGTGCCAGCCCGAACATGTTCAAATGAAAACCTGGGCTACACTATGATCTTGTCTCGTTACTGTGCTGTGTGCAGTGAAGAGTAAGATTGCCTGAGATAGGTCCGAAATACAGCAATTCAAAGCAACCCCCTCCTGTCTTTGATTTGGATGTGCTGTGCTTTTCATCATAGCCAAAGGGAAGCTCCTACCTCTGACACACAGGTATGCACTCTTCTTCACCCCAGCCCTCGGTATGTTGCATCAGCAAGAATGGCAACAGCCTCCAGCCTTGGAGCTATCTGAGCGAAGGACGCAGGCTACAGGCAAATGGCCTGGCACTGAACATTGCTGGTCCCAAACACCTGCGCTGTACAAGTGCTTTTGCATTCAGCTGTACACAGTCGTTGTAACAACATGCTTTTATCCCAGAGGAAGGGAGACCAGCAGCTGGGGCAATAACCAAAGACTACAGTCTCCCTCATTTGGATAGGCATTTGCTGTGTGACCTTGGCTAAAACACTTCAGATTACCCATGTGGAAAACGGATAAACTAATATAGGGACTTGAAGAGTTACTTCACCCTTTCCTGGGCGCAGTCCTCAATTATAGTTAGCAACATCCCAGCCAGCTTCGCCTAAAAAGCACTTATTTATGGAAAGGCAAAACGCTGTTTTGGCTTCAAAACAGACTTGGGGCTGTCCCCCCAAGAAGCCCCCAACCCCTAGCCTGTCTGCAGCTGCCCAGAGGCAGAAGCAAGCTGCTAAATCAGTGGTTCGCCTGAGGAGCGAGCGGAGGCTTGCAGCAGCATGGCTGCTTTCTCTGCACATTCCTCTGGTGACGCTGCTTATTACCCAGCATGCAGATAACCCTGAGTCAAGGCTTTGGTATGAGCGGCGCTGCCAGGAGCTGCGTGCTCGGAATAGAGGGTTACAGTTTAAACCGAGGTGAAGCGCCGTCCCCAGCCAGCTGCACCCTGCCTGCCTCCCCTCCTCGGCTGGAGCCAGCCACCCCTTCACCTATTTGCAGAAAAGGAGCTTTCCAGTCCCTCCCCTCCACCCCACCGCTCACCCAAGGATCATTCCCATTGAGAAGCTCTCAGCCTAATAGTAATCCCGACGAATTTAGCTGCTGCTAATAAATCCCACCCCTCTGCCCCTCCCAACCTGCCTCCATGCAAATCCATTTGTAGGTTACTTGAACAATAGCAGAGCTGTAATCGGCCCTCCCCTCTGGCAGCCTGCAGGGAGGGAGGGGAGGAGGATGATGACAGTGGGGAATTCTGCTCGGCTCCTTGAAGCTGCACAGACATGTTTCATGTCCCCGTTCCCATCCCCGGCGCAGAGGCAGGCGGGCAGGCGGGCAGGCAGGCGGGGATCACATGGCCGTCTAGGCCGGGCCCAAGCCAGCGGCAATGACATGCCGTGGCGGCCTGCTGCCCCCTCCCTGGCCCGGCCCAGCCTGGTTCAGTTCAGCTCGGTTCAGTTCACCGTTTCCCAGTCCCTGCCCGAGCTGCCATTGCGCAGCCATGCCAAGCCATTCCGTGCTGCGGTGGGGTTGCCAGACAGCCTCCACTCACAGAGCAGTGAACAAAGCAAATGGCCTTCACACTGGCCAAAAAGCAGAGGAAAATACTCCAGAGAAGCAGGCTCAGGGGAGCCTGTCACCCTGGTGCACCCGGTACTGCTGGGAGAGCAGTGCCAGCTGGAGAGAAGGGGGAAGCTCCTCATTTTATCTCTCTTTGGGGACAAGTTAAAAACGTAGTCTTCTCACTGTTAAAGCTGATCCATGTGGGAAGGGGGTGTTTTCCTGAGAATAAACTGCTATTCAACAGCAGCTCACATCTTTGAGGCTTCTTTTGCAAAGGGTCATAAAAGCAGCAGCCGAGTGCACATGGCTGCCCAGAGCTACGAGGGGGAGGGCTGTGAGCGGATGCCAAATCAGCTGAAACCTAAGAAGCTTGACCTTCCTCACCTCCACCCCTGCTCCCACCGCCTCCAAATAACCTTACAAGGGCGCATCGGGAAGGCAAGACACACAGCATCGAGGGGAATGCAATCTCAGCACAGCAGCAGGCAGGGCTGTGTGGCTCTGTCAGTGAGGGGGGAGAGAGAAGGACACTTCAGGGTGCTGCAGCCACAGTCAGCAACACACACTGATACCAGAAAGGTTCATTTCATCGAGCCAAGTACAGTAGTCAGACTGTGCAATCTTGAACCTACCTAGCCACAAGTAGCTCAGCCAGTCCAACCAGTCAGAGACCGTACTGGCCGGACAGACTGGTGACGAGCATCCTCCCCCTCCCATTCACATGTCTGCTCCCTTCTGCTTTTCACTCTACAGTTCCCTGAATGGCTGAAAGAGAGTGGGTTTGCTGTCAGAAACTTGAAATGACACGTAATCTACCGTGTTTCTTCTCACAGAGGTAGGCGAGCCAGTTCCCTGGGAGAAGAGCTGGGTTCCCGCAGAGCCTCCCTGTCAGGGCCGGCAGCATAGGGCTGGGCTGCCCTGTGGCGAACACGTGGAGAGGGAGATGTTCGACTGGCTGGTTGGAAGAGTCCAGTAGTAGCCTTGCTCAGTTCATACACACACCTAATCCTTCTTTTAAGACATACATACACCAGGGAAAAGACCTTGTCTGCAGTTGTTTTCACATCACGCCATCAGCAGAGACATTCCCCTTCCCAGTCTGCATTACAGGTTTTAAGGCAGGGGCTAAACCAACAAAAGCTCAGTAATGGTTTTCAGACACTGAAAATAAACCCAGCAGTGCCTGTGTCTATACAGGAGGGTGTAACTGTGCCCTGTGTGTCTTCCAGGGCATGGTTATAAGGACAACTATGTAGGTACAGAGTTATGTTTTGGGTAGAAAATGCATGCTGTAATGGATTCTGATGGCTGAATGCCAAGGGGGAAGCTGTTCTGCTTCAAGAATAGCCTTAGAAGAGTCAGCATTACAGTGACAGTTCAGTACTCTGCTGCAAATCTACAGGATGTGTCACTTTGGCAGAGAAAGAGGCTGCTAATGCACAACACAAACCATCCTACTATGAATGGAGAATGGCTGCATACCACAAAAAAAGAAAATGGCAAGACCTAGAGAAGAGGGAAGCTGCAAAGCGACTACTGCATAGTAAGCTGGGAACCTGAGAGCTCTGAAGAGACAAAGCCCTTTCCCTTGAGGGGAAGAAAAACTCAGCTTGCAAGATGCGTAAAGCAGACAACCCTTTTTCCAGTGACTGATGCAGCTCTGCAAAGCTATGCTGGCAGACAGCCTATTTGAAGAGATTGCAGTTTCAAAACAATGTTAGTTCTGACTAGTTTGGAGCTCAAATGTTAA
>NW_020799101.1:24539986-24544011 GCF_003259725.1 Athene cunicularia | reverse complement strand
GGGGGGGGGGGGGGGGGGGGAGCATGCTCATATACACATCATTGCTAAGCAAATAAAAAAAGACAACAAGGTTTGTACTAAAGGACACCAGTTAACATTGGTGAACTCAAGCTCCTGATGGAACTATGTAGTATTTCACCCAAATGGACACAGCATCTCTTCACTGCACAAACACTTCCATCTCCAACTCCCAAAGAGCTGCCAATGCTTAAAAACAAACATCCAGTGACACACATGTTCTAACCCATTTCTTAGAAAATAGGCTACAAGGCTATTAAAAGAAATGTCGAGAATAATCTAACTGGAAAAAAACACCACTACAACCCTCTTTGGGAAAATAAACCACTTAAATACTTCCCCATTACAAGAAGGAATGAGAGCACAACAAATGACCACCTGGACAAATAAATTCACTTACACGATTTATTCAAGCAAACATTGGGCTTTACCTTAAATAACTGGCAAATATGGGGGAGGGGAGCATTACCGTAAAATACAGAAATTGGCCAAATCTCTGTACATGACACTCACTCAGCAGCTCCCTTTTCCTCCTCCTCGAAAAAAGGTTACAGCTCGTTTGTCAGCTGTGGACATCTTCAGAAAGAGAAAAACCTATGGAGTGGGTTCAAAGAAATGCTGGCTAATATGCCCAGACTGGCTGTTTAATGAGCCAGAGTAAAATAAAAGGTCACATGGTTGCAAAAAACCTCCATACAACAAATGCCCCGTAGCTACGGTTAACTTTAATTAACTGCAGTACTACCATTCACTTCAAGCTTATTTTCTACCTATGTCTACTGCCCCTTACCTTTCCTTTGCCTGCTAAAAATCAAATTGATGACTCTCATAAGTGGGTTTATGTGTCCAAAATTCTGCCTGACAAGAGCTTTTCAAGAATGCTCTGCAGTTAAAGAAATCCACCAAGTGGGGCTCCTTCTAACTCCAACTACTGATGACCAATTTCAAGATTACAGGAGTGGTTCTGTTTATATAAATCAGGGTATCCACGCTTCTGTGACATAATCAAATGTTGAATAGCCAGTAGCTTTTCTCTGTATATGGCAGTTGCAGTTCACACATATACTTCTCTCCTTGTCGGGTTTGAACTCGAATTTCATCCGTGTTTTTTCTGCCAGTCATGAGCTCACAACGTTAGTCCCCATACCTTGTGATTTACAAATAAACTGCTGTGTGAGAACTGCATGCTTAGAAATAATTAAAAATAGGATCAGTACAAATTTATATCCTAAAAACATATAGGTTGTATCCAATAATTAACTCAAAACTTTAGGCTGGATGTAATAATTCACCCAAAACATTCTTTTTTTCTGCATTATTCCCTCCAATTGATTACTTAAGAACAGTATGTTCTGAGATTTTTAAGCACCAATGTATCACTTGGCAGAAAAAAAAAAATATACACAAAGTCATTGTCTGAAATCACAGATATAGTGGTGCCAAAGACTGAATCTCAAAACGTAACACCCCCCACTCCCAAAATAGCTGGAGTATGTACCTATACAAGAGAGCAAAGATCCGTAGGCAAACTAAGCGTATATTCTCAAGGCTTCTACCATTCTTTCCACTAGGAATACAAATCAAAAACGTCTTACTAAGAGCAAGCAGATACCAAATGCCATCCAGACTTTCAAAAGTACCTCTTCATACAATTATGGGGTTTGGGGTGTGAGGATCCTTAATATTCAATAAAACTCAGAGCTCATAACCTATGACACGGTTGCATTCGAAACAGCTCTGTGTTCTGCTGCTCAAACTGCAAAGGATTTCTGTACTGCTGCTGGTTTTGTTTGAGGTTTTCTATCTTTCCTCCATTTGCCTCACTGGAAAGGACAAAGTTCATATTAGGTTTGTTTGCATTTTCTAGCTAGTGTGAGGCCTGTGTATTTACTTTCCCTGTTGATCACCCAACACGTACTGCAGGGCTCCCCAATCTCCAGAAAATGCCAATGTTACATAAAATGGTTAATTACACAAAGAATCACATGTGATCACTGCCAAAAGGAGAGCATCTCTCTTCCAGTGCCTTAAGGAAGCTTCCTCACCTGAAAACACAACACAGCCCCTTAACTGTTCACCAACTGTTATGAACAGTCAATGCCTAAATGGGGTGGCTACCCACTGGCTGCAACGCCAACTGTAGAAGCTGTTATTTCTAGCTACGCTTTTTTGCGCTGTGCTCAACTACAGTCCTGCCTTGCCAAGTCTACAGCTAATGTCAAGCTTCCACGACTGCTCTTAAAATTAACTAAAATTATTAACCACGTGACGCTGGTTCTTTTGTTAAAGAGGGCTTCAAATCTCAAGCCTTATTGAATTGCACAGGCAATAGATGCATCCTGTATTGCAAACACTGTTTGCAGCTGGAGAGCTGGGGGGGGTGTGGGGAGAAGGGAGGAGGAAATGAGATGCAGAAACAGTAAATAGAAAATGCTTAGTCAGCAACTGTTACTGCAACATTAAAGGTGAAATGTAAATAGGCACAGTGCCAAGATTTAAGTAAGTTTGATAACACCATCAACATTGTCATCGTACTACATATATGTGAAAATGTGCGTACAAGTGCCACAATTATAACAACGAACTGCAGGCTCTTGGTATAATGGAGACTTTTAAAAAGGCAACATGGCTTGCGCATGCTGCCTAAGCTCCGAGAAAAATAAAACTTGCTAGTCGAGAAGTATTAATATCAATTGAATTTATTACAATTTACTAAGCTCCAAGGCACATTACAGTGTTCTGTTAACTACAGAAATGTATAAAGGACAAACAGAGCATGTTTTTCATGTACAGCATTTTGCTCTACTGTTCAAAAGCATCCGTGCATCAATAAAAGCAAAAACAAAAAACACATGAAGATTAAAAACGTTCAGATCAATAGAAACAAACTGAAACATTTTCCTTACAAACTTGCAACAAAAAACACCCTCCCCCCAGAGCCACCCCACCGTTTTGCAAACAAAAAACAAAAACGAAAAAAATAAAGTGAAAGACTAACACTCAGGGCTTGTAAAACGTAAGCTGTCACCATTTTTGTAGCAATTTTTTAGGCATCAACACTGGCCTTGGCAAAAAAAAAATTTTTTTTTGTCTTTTTGTGTTTTTCTTCTTCTTTCAGAGAAGTGCATACATTTACAAAAATACACACCAGCAGCAGGTAATCGCTAAGGGCTATTAACTTTGTACCTAGCCAACACACTGCCAAAGAAATGAGAACAGGTATTATGTAGTAACCAAACAATATTATATTCTGTTTAACAAAAACCAGCTCTATCCTTCAAATGAAGAAGAGTACATACCTTTGTTTCAAAATATAGAAACATACGACGAAAATAATGTCTATACATAAGACTAACTTTTGCAGTTTGTTATATTCACAATTCTACATCTTCAGGAGTCTGAAGGGATTGGATTTCCTACTCAAGGGTCTCTCTCCTTTTTCACTTTAACGTCCCCAGCTAAAATGGTCGCGATCTCGCCCTGCATAAACGCCCAAGGCACATTAGAACCGACTAGGGGGCATTTCTCTCCACTGGGGCAGTAGACTTCGCCAGTCGCCCCTTGGGCCTTGATGCTCTCTCTGGAACAAGGGAAGCAGAACTTGTGGCTGGGCACAGAAGGGCACTGAACAAAGTGGGTGTCCTCCAAGCGTTCGTGGCAAATGGTGCAGCACAGGGGCCCGCTGTTGGCCATGGGGGAGTCCGGAATGTTTTGGGGGTGCACTTGGTCCATGGCGGGGTGGGCGCTGGGGGGAGGAGGGGCCACTTGCAGGTTCATGTCCCCGTTGCGGGAGGCCAGGCGGCGCTGGCCCGGCACCGAGGCCGGCGACACGGGGCTGCTGCTGTTCCTGCGGGTGGACGTGGTGGAGTGCACCGAGCTGCCGTCCTTGGGCGAGTGGGCATTGCCCAGCGTATCGGCCACCGACATGAGCGCGGCCATGGGGGACTGTCCGTTCTGGGGGGCGGACTCGGGCGGCGTGGTCCGGTTGGAGTGAGGCCCGAGGGGCG
>NW_020799101.1:24536160-24539936 GCF_003259725.1 Athene cunicularia | reverse complement strand
CAGGGCCCCGGCGGGCAGCGCGGCGGGCGGCGTCGTGACACTGGCGCCCACCCGGGGTCCCGGGTGTCCCCGCCCGCACGCTCGGTGGTTGCGGAGCCTCTCCCGGCTGGGCTGCGCTGTGCTGGATGGAGTTCGTTCGTTCTTTCTTTCAGTGCCTCTTCCTAGTTCCCTTGTGGCTAGAAACGCCGGAACCCCCGTCCATTGCAGGTTTCCCTCCGCGCTTGAAAGGGACGTGGGGTTTCTGTGGCGTGGTGCCACGGCAGCTTTCCACACGCCCGCCCGCCCAGCAGCGATTGCAGCACCGAGCGGGGAAGATACCTTGTATTCGGTTAATAACGTTTCAAAACTCACACGACAAAAAGTTGCTGCTTTAAATAATTTGTTTCATATCGCCAATGCGCTTCATTTCTATTTTTAGTTGTCTAAAACGTTTTACATGTGTCTGGTTATAATCTATAAAGCTGGCAAACGAACTTGATGCGTATGTGAGCGGAATTATTTTACAGGGAAGGCTTAATGAAATGCATACACTGAAATTACAGAAATGGTAGGACCGGATAAAATACAGTAAGAAAATCAATTCTGACAAAGTGACTCTTTTTCAGGGGGAGCTTACAGAAGCAGCAAGTAGAGACAGAAAAGTCTTTGAATTATGTGAGTCTCCTATATGCAAATTGGCTGAAGAAAATGCGCTAAAGGAGAGTGGATTTCACACTTCGAAATTTCACACCTAAACTGTGGACATTATAGAGGCTTCACAGAAGCATGCTTCTAGTAAGGCATATGAAAGCTGGTCAAAGTAAAAGTCTTTGCTTCCAGCCACAGTGATTTAGTGATGGCTGCAGGATTTCTACATTAATATGACTTTACTTGACTAAACAAGCATGTGTTCACTCTGCTTCGTACTAGAAGGTCAACTCCTCTCCTATCCTTTTACTGCCCCGTGTTGATCTTCATATGAGAAGCAGAACTGAGCTGTGGGAAAAGGTCAGCCTTTGCTTAACAAAAATCAAGTTGCAAGAGCTGAGGCTTTCCCCTTCATCCCGAAAATCTGGGAATGCAGAACTGCAGCATATCACAACTGTATTTCAGTCTCCGTGTTATACAAACCCAATACATGACAAGGCACTCTGTGCTTGAACCGCCCCTCACCCTTGCTCCTCGCTCCACTGAAGCCTCCTGCAAGAAAGCCCTTTTTTGGTAACACTCACCTCCCAGGAACAGACTTCTTGGCTCACAAGAGCAGTCTTTACAGTGGGTGTAAATAATAATCACCTTAGATATAATCTAGCCTCAGAAAACCATTCACAGGTGCTGTCAACTCCCTTTATAGTTTGTGAATAAAAAAAGAGAAGAGATTAGCATCTGTGACCCAACCAAACTGCCTTTACTTTTACTTGCAGGATACACAGTCGTGGAAATATGTTTGTTTTTCCGTAATGATTAAACTTTGATTTAAACTTTGGTCATGGGCACGTATTGTACCCTTACGCAAGCAGCACTGAAGGATGAAGTGTCAGCATAGCAACAATACGGTCAGCAGCAGCAGTGATCTCTGCAAAGCTGACTGATGAAGAGAACTGCAATGTAAATGCAAATAAATGCCATGCCGTGGCACCTTCACAGGGAACGAGTTGTCAGTATCAATCTAATCTGGTAAAGGAAAATAGATTGAACGGTAGCAATGTAACAAAGCTCCAAGCTATGGCCGCGCTGTCCCTGCGAGGGTAGCAGCGTGCTGCCCTGCTCACCTTCAGCCTTCCCTCTCCTTTGCAATGCGAATGGTGGGGCAGGAGCCATCCAGATCAGCCTTACTGGATTTGCACTAAACACGTCTGGTGTTTATTTAGCTCTGAAATAATCCAGGAATTAAAATTATGTTTGGAGGAGGAAAAGATGAAGCCCAAACAATGAAGCCATTCAGGTGCCTGATCTGGCTAAGTGAATGAAATAAGGGAGCAAACAAAAAAAAAGCCTAAGAACCCCCTGACAGGAGCTTGTTTAATAAGATGGAGGGGAGTGCAAAGAGGGATGGAGCCACGGCCTGGAACAATTGCTACCCGGCTACTGCTTTTTACGCAGGGACACGAGTCAGCACTTCATCCGCAGCATTAGGGATTCAGCAGAGATTGCCCAAAGTTTACAACCTGCCAGTATTCCCAAGGGACAAAGAATGTAATTTTCACTATCAGAAGTGAAATCTACTAACTCCTTCCTTTTGGTGCTAGGATAAATACTGCCATCTGATAATCCCTTTCCCTTTACTCCTACTACCCTCTTTATTTGGAAGTACACTGGGATGTACAAGCGCACACACATCTGTGCACCATTAAAACAGCAGGTGAAGCTTTGATTTAAACGAAGGAATCCAAGTGACTGTGGAGGAGCCGACCAGCACCTTCCTTAGTGCCACTGGCAGGTATGGGGCGCAGAGGGTGCAACGCCCTGTGAAGAAAGAAGTGACAAAGCCCAGGTCTGCCTGGCTGTGCTCTGCACAGTGCCCTTGTGTGAGCTCCCAGTGCCCAGGCCTGCTCTTGGCCTGGATGCGAGGGGAGTACTGTTGATTAGTGATCAGCAGTCCGGTGTTAGTTATGCAGAATATAGGACAGCTCCAAAGTCTGCAAGCAGTAATAATTAGAGCCCATGATCTCTGTGGTTTGGGAATGAAAGGTCTGGTCTGGCTCTAAATGCCCACAGCCTGGGAATATGTTTAACTCTTTCCTGCTTGCTTTACGAAGTTTTGGCACTGATTGGGGCAGCAGTCACAGCAGCTGGTTCTTCTGCAGGCGCTTACCTACAGAAATGGCTCTTTGCTCAGTGGTCAAAAGAGCAGCTACAAAAATACAAGAACCAGAAGGGAAGCACATTCCCGAGAGTGTGATTTACCTCAGTATATCAAATAAAATAAAATCCGTCAAAATCAAATTACTGAGTTCAAAACAATGCAGAGATTAGCAGTGAACAGAGGCACTCGGTGGTAAAGGGAGTGTGTTCAGGAAATCAAAACACAAACACTTCAAGAAGGAGTTGCATAATTTTGTCAAATTAAACAACATTGTCTTCTACTAGGAGCTGCCAGGAAGTGTCAAAACACCTCGTTACAAAGAATAGGAGTGTAATTATGTGTTTCTGTTTATCGTTTCAGTTCTTATCTCATTATAATTCTGCTTTTCCCTACCTTTCTTCAGGTAGTGAGCCTTTTTCCATACAAAGCCTACTCCCTTCCTTCCTTCCTTCCGGGCAGCCCTGCCCTCCCCTGCCCATCCCTGCTCACCACCCCGTGTCTCCCACCGAGGCATCTCTGCAGCCCCTGACCCCACCACCCTCTCTCTCCCTTCTGCCCCGGGGAAGCAGTTAGGGCTCCTCTTTGAGACCCGCCCCAAATCGATTTTTCTACAGCTGTCTTTATGGTTTTGAAACCCGCCTGCGAGCCCAGATTTTCGCACGTTAACTTTTGCCAAATCTTACAGTGCAAAATAAAACACCTACAATTAATTCTGCTCGCTCCACAAGGGACTAGCGACTGGGTAGTGTGTTTTAGGCTGGGATATGCAGAGGCTGGGTCCTCCGCTGTTGTTATTTTTACTTTATCCCTGGACTGTTTTCATCTTACATCCTGTGGATGTAGTAAACAATCAACAGTAATGAATCAACTGAATCGGTACATTTTTTAAGGCTATTCCCACTGAGAGCCACTTGCACTTTCGTGACAGTTAAGAATCTGCCAAACATTAGCTTAGTTACCAGCAAGACAAGCTTCCCCCCCCCCCCCCCCC